>NW_027555958.1:349214129-349266629 GCF_003287225.1 Phascolarctos cinereus
CTCTCTTGTGGCAGTGAAGTACCTGATATAATTTAGGAAGACAGCTTATATCACTGATTAACACCAAGCCTAGCAGTCACTTAACTTGCCTGTAAAAGTGTAAAACAACTAGTTTTTTTTAAAGAAAAAGTCCAGTAGTCAGTTGGTTGTTCTGTCTATACAGTGCCAAAATTCATTTCATCTTTCTCAATTGACTTGATAGGATGGACTGGTTGTTTTGGCATCGAGAAGTCACAATCTGGGTGTCTGCTTCTCATCTGCTGTGCATTCTCCCTCAGAATTGTCATCAGTTTCTTCTAGTGCGGAGAGGATTTGGTTCACAGATGGGAGCGTCTCGGCTATGCCATTGATTAAAGAGTCTTTGGGGCAGATGCATTCCTCTCGCGTCACACAGGCACTGTTAGCTGCGAGACAGTGAGCTTGGCCATAGATGCTGGTGCCTTCTTTCCATGATGTGTTTGTGGCTGAGCAATATGAAAAGCTTGGCGTTTCTCTGTCATATCTGTTGGTGAGAACTTGTGAACGAGTTTTTTTAAAAAAAATGTTTTATTGATGTCTTTTGTTTTCCATCAGTCATTTCTGAATGTGTCATGAAGACCTCACCCCTGTTGAACCCTCTCTTGTAACAAAGAAAAGCCGTTTACAAAAACAATGGATACAGTGACTGAATCTAACAATGTATGCAATATTCTATCCCCATAATCCCCAGCCTGCTATTGTTCTGATTGTTTTAAAAAATTACTGTCCTCTAAGTCTACTTTTCCTTCTTTATTCTTCCCTCCTCTTCCTCTTCTTCTCCTTTTCCTTTTCCTCTTCTTTCTCTTCCTCTTTCTTCCTTTCCTTTTCTTTATTCTCCTTCTTTACTTCCTCCTCTTCTAAACCTTTTCTTCTTTCTCTTCCTTCTTTTTCTCCATCTCCTCTTCTTCCTTCTCCCCTTTTCCTCTTTCTCCTCTTGTTCCTCCTTTTTTCTCCTCCTCTTCCTCCTTTTCCTCTTCCTCCTCCTCCTCTTCCCACTCTCCTCTTCTTCCTTCTTTTTTCTTTTCTCCTTTTCCTTCTCTTTTCTTTCCTCCTCCCCACCATCTGTGGCAGCAACAACATTCTCTTCTTATCCTTTGTATTCTGTGTTGTGTGAAAGATCATGGAACCATTGATTTAGAATTGTAAGCATGGTAGAGGACATATAGCCCAATTCCCTCATTTTGCAGATGAGGAAACTGAGGTTTAGAGAGGTAAATTGACTTTTCCAAGGTCACACAGGCTCTAAATGGCAGAAGTGAGATTTCAATCCAGATCCTCTGATTCCAGGCATAACATTTTGTGCAAAGTGTATGGCCACTAAATATTTGCTTAGTGGATAAATAAAGATTCAGTAGTTGTTTACTTGCATGTGGCCCTGGGGTAGTGAGGCATGCACGGTCCCTGTCTTGAAGCTTTCTTTCATTGAAAAAAATCCTTGAAGGCTACTCTTCCACCACCTTCACATTTTTCATTTCACACTGAAACTGCATTTTGATTCCCTGTTTTTTCTTCTTGGAATGGTTCCTTATTTCCTTTAAAAGAAATGGAAATGCTTCATCATGGACTTCCAGGTTCATGAATGCTTATTGAAGGTTAATATTCCTTTTTTTTTTTTTTTTAAGTGAGGCAGTTGGGATTAAGTGACTTGCCCAAGATCACATAGCTAGTAAGTGTCAAGTGTTTGGTCTGAGGCTGGATTTGAACTCAGGTCCTCCTGACTTCAGGGCTGGTGCTCTGTCCACTGCGCCACCTAGCTGCCCCAGAAGGTTAATGTTCCTAATGCATCACTTCCATCCTCTTATCTTGCTTAGCAACCTTCGGTGGTTCCCCATTCCCTACAGGAAAAACTCCAGACTCCTTAACTTGGCATTCAAGAATCTTCATGTACTTTAACCCTTATTTCTAGACTGACCCACCAGTTGTTCTATAGGAACTCACTGTTGCATCCAGATTCTCCCTTAAACATGACTTTAGCTTCCTACCTCCATGCTTCTGCATAGCAGCTAGGCAGCTAGGTGGTACAGTGGCTAGAGCAATGGGACTAGACTCAGGAAGACCTGAGTTCTAATTCAGCCTCAGACACTTATTAGCTCTGTGACTCTGGGCAAGTCCTTAACCTCTGTCTGACCCAGTTTCCTCAATTGTAAAATAGTGATAGAAGCCTCTATTTCCCAGGGTTGTTTTGAGAATCAAATGGAATATTTGTAAAGCACTTAGTATGTGCCTGGCATATACTAAGTGCTTAATAAATGCCTGTTCCCTTCCCTCCCCTTTTTTCTTTTCTTCATGCCATACCATCCACATGGAACATGTACCCGTCTTTCATTTGCCTGTCCATATTGCACCCATTATTCATCACCAAGCTCAAATCTCACCTCCTCCGTACCACTTTCCCTGGTTATCCTAGCGATTAAGCGATCTCTTTCTCTTCTACACTTCTATAGCAGTTACTGTCTATTCAGTTCCTTGGGTATTAGTCACATTTTGTGACATCTCTCCTATTGTTGTAAAACGTAAGTTCTTGAGAGCAGGGATTATTATATCTCCAGTGTCTAACACAAGTGAATGTTCAATAAAATCTTGCTGAGTTGAATTGCCTTTCACACAGGAGGCCTCCATAGACAAAGGCAAATTTAATTTGGTTTTCATTGGTTTGGAAGTTTCTCCATCCTGTGCTCCTTTTCCTACTCCCATCTAAGCTTGTTGATTTGTTTCCTCTCACCTCCAAACCGCAACACATCACATTTTCTCATACCGTCCTTTGCCTATGCCATTCTGTTCAGTTATAGCCCTCCTTTCTGCCAACGTGTTGATCTCTACCATCAACCTTTTGCTCATAGTCAGTGTGTCCAGAAAACCAAGATGTCCTTTTCTTTTAAAAAAATTTATTTATGATGGTGATGTCATTTTATCTGTTACTGGGTGTCTGTGCCAGCCCTTTCCAATATTTGTCTCTAGACTATAGTAATTTTCCATTTAAATTTCCCTTTTATAGATATCCTGTGGATCTCTGATATAAGCACATCGATCCTGATTCTCTAGTCTGTATACTATAGATCTCTGAATTAGCTTACTAGTAATCCTATCTGCACACCACCTTTGTAGATTTCTAGGAAATCAGAGCATCCCACAAACCTTCATCAATGTGCATTTTCCTCCCTTCCCCACCCCTCCGAGTATAGGTTTTTCTTTTTCTTTCTCATTTTATATAATCTATAAGGGCTTTATCATCATTTTTATAGATACCTCAATGTTAATTGCCTTTGGAATGACAATGAATTGACAAGTCTTTAGATAGAGACTTTAAGCCCAATTTCTGTAAACATATATTAAGTACCTACTCTGTGCCAGGCACTGTGTTAAGTGCTGGGATACAAAAAGAGATGAAAGACAGTCCCTACCCTCAGAGATCTTACAGTCTAATGGAGGAGTCAACAAGCAGCCAAATATGTACAAACTATATACAGGATAAATAGGAAATAGCATGTTTCATAATGAGTGCTCTGGAATCATGGTTAATTATTGTGTTGGTTAGAGTTTGTAAGAATTTTCAAAATTGTTTGTCGTTACATTGCTGTTATTGCACAAATTGTTCTCTTGGTTTTGCTCTCCAACACCTAGCTAAAAAAGAAAGAGAAACAAAACCCATGGTCAAGCAAAACAAATTCTGTTACTGGACATGTCCAAAAAATATATGTCTCAATTTGTAACCTGAGTTTATCACTTCTCTGTCAGAAGATAGGTAGCATTCAGTCAGTTAGTAGACATTTATTAGGTGCCTACTATATGCCAAGAGGAAGCAAGGTGGCTCAATGGATTGATCACTGAGCCTGGAGTTAGGAAAAACTGAGTTAAAATCTGGTCTCAGACACTTACTAGTCGTGTGACCATGGGCAAATCACTTAGCCTCTGTTTGCCTTAATCCGCTGGAGAAGGAAATGATAAACCACTGTAGTATCTTTGCCAAGAAAACCCCATGGTCAGTATTGGCATGTTATGGTCCATGGCAGGTTCCCCAGCCCTGGTCCATGGGGTCACAAAGAGTCGGACACAACCGAATAACCACAAGATCTGCATGCCAGGCACTGTGCTAAGTGCTGGGGATGCAAAAAGAGGCAAAAAATAGCCTGCCCACAAGGAGTTTACAATCTAATGGAGGCAATAAGCAAATTAATAGGTACAAACTATATACAGGATAAACACTTTTCTGGAATTGTGGTTTGTCACTGTGTTCGAGTTCATAAGAATTTCAAAATTGTTTGTCTTTACATTGTTATTACTAAATCCTAGTTTTGCCTACCTCACTGTACATCAGTTCATATGAATCTTCCCAGGTTTCTTTGAAACCATCCCCTTCCTCATCTCTTACATCAACAGGAGTATCCAGTCACGTTCTTATACCAGAACTTGTTCAACTCTTCCCCAACTGAGGGGCTCTCCCTTAGTTTCCAGTTCTTTGCCACCACAAGAAGATCTAATGTGTAGATATGGTTTGATTTCTACTCACAGACCTGCTGTGTTCAGTGAAAAATCCCATCTTGATCTTTGGCAGACTGGTCCCACCCTGTTTTGTTCCAAAGCATGGAAAGGAAGAATAAATAAATGGGAAGGAGAGGGGAGAGGGGCCTTCTATGTAAGTAAGATTAATAAAATGGGGGGAGCAGGAGGTGGGCAGGTAGAAAAATTATTTTAAGAGGGCCAGGGGAAAAGAAAGGAATAGAAGGAATAACAAAGGAAAAAATGTGCCTACATTAGCATGCTATAATTTTCCCAAAGTATTGCCATAGAAATTGAATTTCATCCTTTCTATTATGCATACATTTTAGGAGAACAATTTACCTGTGCTGTTCATTTCATGTCATCAGTATTCTTTCCTGTCTCGAGGATCACTCAGTAGGACTCATTTCGTATATTATCATCTGGGACCATTCTGCATTCATTTCTTCACACTGATTTTGCTGCCAAGTGTCCCCTTTTCAAGTCAGAAGGCATCATTACGTATATATTTTATTTTGCATCGCCTGTTATTTCACCCTTTAGTTCATTAGTTTGCATTCAGAATTCTCAGGCCCAAGTCAATAGCTTGGATGTTGAGTATGCATCCTGCTTTCTCTTTTCAGCATTCGTAATTCCTTTCTCAGACTGGATTTTTTTCCCCTTCCTCTTCAGGAAGTTGTTCTGGGTGATGAATAATTAGCGTGTTTAGCAGAACATTAGCAGCTCTCAAATCTCATTCAACGAAGAAGAAGGCACCCCCTGGGATGGAAAGATGGAGATAAAAATTAGTTAAAGGAATTCCCCTTAGAAGAACAATGCCCCACCCCCCTCTTCTTTTATATTGTTTTCAGCACCACTCATTCTGTTTGCTCCTCTTCCAAAGGAGAGAAAGGTATAATTAATTGCTGAAGTATTAGTGTTACTACCCCACATCTATGTAGAGCTTTGCATTGTGCAGACCACTTTACAAGCCTTCTCTCATTTGACCCCCAACAACTCCGTTTGATAAATACTCAAGGTATTATTATTGCCATCATATAGACAAGAAAACTGAGACACTGAGAAGAGTGATTTGCCCAATGGTCATAAGGCTAGTAAGTATTGTTCCCTTCCCCTCCCCTTCCCTTCCCCTTCCCCCTCCCCTTCCCCTTCCCCCCCTTCCCCTTCCCCCCCTCCCTTCCCTTCCCTCTCCCCCTTCCCCTTCCCTTCCCCTTCCCCTTCCCCTTCCCCCCCCCTTCCCCCTTCCTTTCCCCTTCCCCTTCCCCCCCTTTCCCTTCTTCCCCCCTTCCTTTCCCCTTCCCCTTCCCCTCCCTCCCTTCCCCTTCCCCTTCCCCTTCCTCCCTTCCCTTCCTTCTTCCCCCTTCCCCTTCCCTTCCCTTCCCCTTCCCCCTTCCCCTTCCCCCCTTCCCTTCCCCTTCCCCTTCCCCCTTCCCCTTCCCCTTCCCCCTTCCCCCTCCCCTTCCCCTTCCCCTTCCCCTTCCCCTTCCCCCTTCCCCCTTCCCTTCCCCCTTCCCCTTCCCCTTTCCCCTTCCCCTTCCCCTTCCCCTTCCCCTTCCCTTCCCCCCTTCCCCCTTCCCCTTCCCCTTCCCTTCCCCTTCCCCTTCCCCTTTCCCCTTCCCCTTCCCCTTCCCCTTCCCCCCTTCCCTTCTTCCCCTCCCTTCCCCCTTCCCCCCTTCCCCCTTCCCCCTTCCCCTTCCCCTTCCTCCCCTCTCCCCTTCCCCCTTCCCTTCCCCTTCCCTTCCCCTTCCCCTTCCCTTTCCCCTTCCCTTTTCCCCTTCTCCTTCTTCCCCTTCCCCTTCTCCTTCCCCTTCCCCTTCCCCTTCCCCTTCCTCCCTTTCCCTCTCCTTCTTCCCCTTTCTCCATCTCTCTCTCTTCTCATCACAGAACAAACTGAAAATCTCTTTCCAGTTCATTGAGGGCTTCCATACTTAGAGCAGTAGTAGCCCCTGAGGCTATTGGTGAATAGAGTAACCCCTGCATCATATGTCATGCCTGGAGAGTGGTTTCACTGGTGTTCTCTTTGGATTGGTCTGAGAGGCTCCAGCTTTTAAAGATTAATGAAAAGACTTCAGACTATAGTATGATGCCTTTCTTTAGCTAGATTGCAAAGTAGTTGAAAGGTCTGGGTCAAAAGCAGACTGTTCTCATTTTTCTCGACATCATCAATTCTTATACCTCACATGTTTCCTAGGTGGAGTGATGTTCCCAAGAACATATTGACAGCTAGTAATTAGCTCATCTGTTTGCTCTTGTCTTGGCTGGAAGAGGAAGAACAGCAGCTGAAAAGTCCTTTATGAATTCCTTGTGTGTGCTTTGCACTGGGTGGATTAGAACTTCAATACTTGAACCAAATAAATCCAGTCACCTGCCTTTAACTGGAACCTTTGTGGTTGATGATGAAGATGAAGATAGGCAGTGGGAGCTAAGGTTTGAATTGCATTATAACACTAAAGAAACCTTGGAGTAACTTTCAGAACCTTATTTATTTTTATGAAATAAATTCTTTGTTTAAGGCAGCTAGGTTCTGACCACATTGTCTCCTGGGAAGAGCTGAGATGAGGGCTAATTTACCTCTACCTTTTCTTGAGGTTGTACCCTTAAAGAGCATTAGCAGAGTCAAGGATTTTTGCTCAGAGTGCATCTGGGTATTTGCCTAGTCAAATATGAAATCATAGGCTACTGGGATCTAAATCAGCCCCAACCTCTTCATTTTATGGGGGCGGGGAGAGTTGTGGTGTGGAGAGGTAAGACCATTTCCAGAAGTACCAGGAGTAAGGTTGGAAGTGGAAGAGCTAGCATTTGAACCCAGATTTCCTGGTTCCAGACCCAATACTCTTTCAATTACTCTGTGCTCAGAGGTAATGGAGGAGTAGTGACCTGGTGCTCAGGGAAACATTTTGCCTAGTGATCTGGCATCAGGGAGGTTTATTTGGTTTGTACAAGCAGTCCAACCTCAGGCCCACAGAATTCTGGTTTCTAAGCAGTTACCCTTGCCTCCTTTTTTTTTTTTCTACTTCAAAAAAAAATAGGCCTAGATCCTTCTCTTACATTAGCTACATAGCAGCCAGGGATTCTAGGCAGGAAGCAAACAGTTTTTATGTCTGGTCGTCAGCAGTGGTGACAGAATCAAGGGATTGTGATACATTTAGAGCTGGAGGGAACTGTCTATGTGTCTGGATTTGTCGAGTTATATTTGCAAGAGTGTAAGTTTCCTGAGAGGTGGGGCTGTTTCCATTTCTGTTCATCTTTAAGCCTATAGACTGTGAGTATCATTTGCACGAAATTTTTGTTAAAAAATCCAAAGGAAAAGCAATCTATAAGTGGGGCTGTATCCAGTCCAACCACACCTGATTCCAGCTAGGTCTGTAGGAAGTGGTGATGCTGAACCTGGCAAAGAGAAGAACCAAGGGAAACGTGATAACTATTTCAAACATGTGAGAAGCTGACCTGTGGAAAGGTGTTTTTAGAGAGAAAGAGTAGCCTAGTGAATAGAGAGTAGCCTCAGAGTCAAGTAGCTAGGTGGTGTAGTGCATAGAGCACTGGGCCTGGAGTCAGGAACCCCTGAGTTCAAATCTGGCCTCAGGCACTTACTAGCTATGTGACCCCAGGCAAGTCACTTAACCCTGTTTGCCTCAGTTTCCTTATCTGTAAAATGCATTGGAGAAGGAAACGGTAAACCACTCCAGTATCTTTGCCAAGAAAACCCCAAATGGGGTCACAAAGAGTTGGACATGACTGAACAACAACAACAAAAGCCTCAGAGTTGGGAAGAACTGGGTTCTGCCTCTAATATGTACTCACTGGGTAATGTGATCCCGGAAAATTCTCAGTGCGACTCTGACTTGTAGAGCAGATGCCAGACTTTCAGTGGTAAGAGGCAATTTCCTGTACTTATCATGTGTGGTCCAAGAAGAAAAAAAAATATTGTATTTGCCTCTGGAGGTCAACCCATAACCAATGGATAGAAGTTATGGACAGGTTGATGTTGACTCAACAGAAGGAATAACTTCCTAATTGCTTTTTCCAGATGGAACAGGCTGCTCTCTCCAAACAGGGTCTAGATAAAATCATTGAGCTTGTCATGAAGAAAATTGATAAATCACTTGGGGACTAGTAAGGACGATTCAGTGATTTTAAGGACAAGGAGACGGCCTCAAGTAAATTGGATGGCTTGTTCACTATGCACTAACTAGTCCGTGGATTATTTGAGGGTACTTCATTACCTCTGTAGATTTGGGCATACAAATGAAGAAAAACTGAAGTTCATCTTCATCCATTTTGAGCTTCAGTTCTTAAGGCTCTGTTCAGGCATTTAGTTATGCCAAGTTGTCTAGATACTTTCTAAATCACTTTGATACAGCCAAAT
Organism: Phascolarctos cinereus; assembly: GCF_003287225.1. NCBI lineage: Eukaryota > Metazoa > Chordata > Mammalia > Diprotodontia > Phascolarctidae > Phascolarctos > Phascolarctos cinereus. The sequence goes on from NW_027555958.1 coordinate 349,223,011, forward strand.
ATTTAGAAAGTTGGTAAATGGAAGAGGTGATAATTTTGGAAGGTCTAAATCTCAGTGGTTTCGTCGAGGTGTTCATAGGTGAGGTGTTCTCTTCATTGGCACCAATTGCAACCCCTGTATACCCTAATAGGCTCTTACATGTATGGCTATTACCAAACATTTCATCACGTGGTGGTCAGCCTGGTGATGAGACCTTAATGAACTTGGCTGCACTGGCCCTTGGGTAGCAGCAAGGGCCTGCCAGTGGGTCCACACTTGAAGCCCTTCCTGCTTAGTATATACCAGACTTGGAGTCTTATGGTGCAACTTTGGGGATCCAGGGTCTTTTCCACCCCACGGTGAAACATGACAGCAGGAGATTAGTGGTAAAAGGGGTGATAATCATATCCTAAAATGATCCTTCATTTTATAAAAGGATTTAGCAGGAGGCATCTTCTTAGTACATTTGTAATTTGACTGAACTTTTTTTTTAAACAAAATGGACACACACACACACACACACACACACACACACACACACACACAGAGTTTTATCTGGATCCTAGCTGGTTGATGCAGTGAGTAGAGTATAGGACCAGGAGTCATGAAGAGCTAAGTTCACATTCACCCTCATACACTGTGCAGCTGAATGACCCTGGGCAAGTCACTTAGCCACTTTGTGCCTCAGTTATCTCATCTGTGTAATGGTGATAGTACCTACTTCACAGATTTGTTGTGAGGGTCAAGTGAGATGGCATAAAGTGAAGTGCTTTGCATGTATAAATGTGAGTTATTATAGCTATTACATAAAGCAAGGTCTGTGCTTTTACCAGGCATTTGTCAGGTTTCTTTTCTATAATAATTACTATGTTTTGTTTTCTTCTATTCTAAAATTATTTTTTGATTTTATTTAATTCTTATAGTCATTAATCCACAAGTGTTTAATCATCAGGTTTCAAATACCTATAATGATGGTCATGGAATCATAGAGCTTGAAGACATCTTTGAAATGAATGAGTCTGCTTCTGTCATTTCACAGATGAGGAAACTAGGCCCATCGATGTGAAGTGATTCATCTAAGGTCACACAGCTGGCTTCCAGTCCAGGAAAACTTAAAGTGCTAATGTTTGATTTTACCTTCATATTTTTATTGTATATGTTGTTGTTTTTCAGTCATGTCTGACTCTTCATGACTCCATTTGGGGTTTTCTTGGCAAAGGTACTAGAGTGGCTTGCCATTTTCTTCTCCAGCTTACTTTGCAGATGAGGAAACTGAGGCAAACAGGGTTAAGTGACTTGTTCAGGGTAACATAATTAGGAAGTATCTGAGGCTGGATTTGAACTCAGGTCTTTGTGATTCCAGGCCCAGTGTTCTATCCACTGTGCTACCTGGCATATTTTTATTATATGTGTGGTTTTTGGTAATCCATACTAAGATATGTTTCATTTTTCCTGAATCACTGTGATTTGGCTTTATGTGCAAGGATAAGGTCTAGTGTGCTGCACACCCCATATTATGGTAGGCCAATAGCTGTTTCCATGTGCTACACCCATTAAAAAGTGACAGCATTAATAAATGCCCTTGATCTGAGCATCTCTGTGTTCTTTGTCTTATTAATGTAACATTCTTGTGGAAGAAGGGGAAGTTATAATAACTCTTGTTTTTTAGTGGAAGCTTGGGAAGGTTGCCGGAGTCTGGCTGTTCTTTTCTGTTTCTCATTTTGTCTTTCTCCCCACCAATCTTTGAATTTCAGTAATGATCTTTGAAATATCACTAAGTTCTAATTTGTGATGAGTGGAATGGGCAGAGCAGTTTGAAGACCCATTAACATCATGGTAATTATAAAAAAAATACTCTATAGGGACAGTTCATAATTCCCTTTTTTTGTTCTTCCCTCCCAGCTTGGTTTATTTTTTTTTAAACATTAAATCTAATTCCTAAAGCATGGTGTTTGTGCCCTGTAAAAGTCCATCTGCTCATGCTACTTATCTCCCACCTGAAGCCATGATGTTCCATTTGGAGCATCATAATCATTTTCACAGTGACTCAATGTGATTTCACACACAGCAGATTATGACTTCAGGTGGGGATTGAGCAGTGCAAAATAATTAACCCTTTAAGCTCAGAGATTCCATTTCATTCCAATTTCCTTAACAACCAAAAGAAGGGAAGGAGATGGACGGCCTAAAGCAAGCAAAGGCAATATGGGATCCTGTTTAAATGATCTGTTCCAAATGTCCTCCAAACAGACTCTCAGGGAGGCACTAAAATTTTTCCATTTTGTCAGTTCGTTGAGAGCAGAGGCTGTGGTGTATCCATCTTTGTATCCCCAGCGTCCAGAACAATTTCTATCAGGTAGGAGGTGCTTAATAAATGCTTGTTAAATCAAATTGAGATCCGAAAAGTGCTAGACAGATTTTCCTAGAAAGAAAAAGCCAGACACCAGTACAAGCAGTGAATGAATGAATGTGTGAAAAATAACTTATTAGCAACTTACTGTGTGATAGACGTTGCTCTAAAAGTGGTGAAACAAATGTAAAAGTGAGATATAGTACCTGAGCTCAAGGAACTTACATCCTGATAGTGGAGACAATCCACATTAGGGGGATGGTGTCCAGGAGAGGGAATTTTGGATTGGGAAGCCTTTGGGATGGAAGGTTGATCCATAGGTTACTCAATTGATAATACCTCTTCCTGAAGCAATAGTAGCATTGCTTTGATTTCTGAGTCCAGAGCGCCAGCTAGAATTGAAGTGGAGAGGGAAGTACAGAAAGTAGTGAAGATAGCAAGGGTAAACAGCTGAATGTGATGTGAAATATGTTGTCATTTAGTCATTTCGGTCATGTCCTACTTTGTGACCCCGTTTGGGGTTTTCTTGACAAAGATACTAGAATGGTTTGATATTTCCTTCTCGGCTCATTTTACAGATGAGGAACTGAGGCAAAGAGGATTAAGTGACTTGCTCAGGGTCACATGGCTAGTAAATGTGTGAGGTCAGATTTGAATTCAGGTAGATGAGTCTTCCTGACTCCAGGCCCAGCACTCTATCCGCTGTGCCACTTTAGTTGCCCTAATGTGAAGTATGGACCAGTAGATAACGAAGGCTATTGAAGTCTGCCCTCACTCACTAATCAAGACAGCTCAGGCCCAGGCTGGGACTGATGATTAACATAAAAGATGGAGATTGGCCACTTTTTTTTTTTTGCTTTTTAGGCAGTTGGGGTTAAGTGACTTGCCCAGGGTCACACAGCTAGTAAGTGTTAAGTGTTGGTCTGAGGTCGGATTTGAACTCGGGTCCTCCTGACTTCAGGGCCGGTGCTCTCTCCACTGCGCCACCTAGCTGCCCCTAAGTTGGCCACTTCTAAAGATGAAGTCCTGGCCCAGAATGGTGACCAATGCAGTATGACCGCAAGAATAATGTGAGATAAATAATGGATTCCTGATAAATTCAGAACTCTGAATAAGTTGACTTTAATGTCAACAGTTTAGGTTCTTGTGATTGTAGGAGGTGAAGAAGAAGAAAAGTTGTGTGTGTGTATTTAATAGGGTTAATGAATTAATATTTATAATTTTCAGATAGTTTCCAGCTAGAAAAATGACCCAAATGGCTTGACATTTTGTCAAAGATGTTGCCATGAGAAGATTCCACAGGGCTGTGTATGCCCACCTCTCTGCAGTTTCCATCAATATTCCCAAGTTGCCACTGAAAAATGAGAATTATAATGATTGCCCCATTCTTCCACAAAAATGGGGTATTAATGAAGCAAAACACTCAGAGGTGGTTAGATCAGTGGTATTCAATAACACATCCCCTCTGTAATGTTCTTTGCATGTGGAAATACCTATTGGTCCACTATAACATGGGTTAAAGTTACAGAATTGAATACTCTATGATGTAGCTTTGTTATCCTTTTCCGTTTTGTTTCTATAACAATGTTAAGGATTTTATTTAATGAACTCTTTATGAAGTGGAGTATCCCAGGGGTTAGTTGTGTTTTGTATTTTGTAGCTTGACAGAGTTATCCTGTCTTTATACCCTCTGATCCCCCAGAGAATGATTTAGGTCTTCAGCCCCATTTTAAGACTCATGCCCAAGAGACATTCAAGAATAAAAATCCTACCCTTTTGAATTTTGAATTCTTACTAAGCTATGGAATCTCACCTGAAAGTGAGGGTAGGTGAATCAAAGCAGGCAAGTTTTCTCATTATCCTTGGTCAAATTTGATTTTTATTTTGATTATAGAAGTGGCCAAAGTGAGAAGGTAGGGTCCAAAAGACCCTTTCCTTTTGGCTTTTGAATAAATGCAACTTCTTCCAAAAAACTATTATCCAAGGATAGCAATAGACATTCACACCATTATGGAAGGAACCCTCTCATTATCTAGTTGTGTTATTATTGTTATTAGGACTTTCCATCAAACCTTGAAAGGGAGTCATCTAATAAACATTTATTAGTGGCTGCTAGGTGCCGGATAGTAGAAAATTTTGAAAGAACTAGATGTACCCACTTTAATTAATTGACATAATCAGAAGTGTTATACAGCAGCAAGGGTGAAAATTACCTACTTGAAAAATCCTGGGTCAGATGAATTTTTGTAATTTATATGTATTTCTCCCCCTCCTTCAATTACTATAATGATGATCAGAGCCTCAGTATTTTTCCTTCCCCAGCTATATGGATTTCTCTTCTTTTTTCTACTAATCTCTGATCTCAATTATGCTATAATCATAATTGACTCTAGTTTATCTGTTATGACTCAGGAAAGGAAACTGGAAGTCATTGTTGGCTCTTCCCAGAAGACATCATTCCAACGCATGCTCCCAAACAGCACCCCCTCCCCTGCCCCATGCTAGACATCCTCAAGAAGAAAAATGAGGAAAAAATACCAGAAAACATTTTCCTAGTAATTCCTCTTTGCTGCTTCCCTCTTCCAGTTGTTAATAGGCTAAAACACAGGTTAGATACATTTGTAGGGAGGATAGCTCACTACAAAGGAGGCAGGATTAGAACTCAGGTATTCCTCACTCCAAGTGTGATACTTTATTCACTGTACCACCTAGCTATTTCAAATATTATTGTGGACAAATCACATCAACTCTTAGTACCTTAGGCATCTGTCTAAGCCTATAAGTCACACAGTTGATGCTGACCTCCACTGGTAGAAGGCATTTCTTGATGGGGAGTTAGATAATGATGAAATCCCAGGCCCTTGAACTAGAAGTGGCCAGTTTTCCCTGGAGATAGATTCTCCAGGGAACTTAGTCTGACCTTCCTTGTGGAGGTTAGCCAACTTTATCTGAAGGCACTGATAGGATTTTAGAGTTAGAAGGGACTTTATACATGTTATGATTGAAATCTATGAATAAGAGAAACTGAGGCAATGAAGTTCCAAGCATGATCAATTTATTAGCAAAGCTAGCAGTTGCCAATAAATAGGGTACAAGGATGTTCAGTAACCAAGGACACCCCTGACAGTCAAGGGAGCTCTTTTATAGTAAAGTGACACAATCTATTTTTAGTAACATGGACATTATCTAGTTACAATTGCCTAGAATCAGAGTAGGAGGATTTTGTACAATGTGGAATGTCTGACATCAGCACTTCATGAGATACATTTAACCTTTATCTTAAATAAGTTTCTTCTAAAAGTGGGTGGTGGGTGACTTACAAGAGAGAAAAAGGGAACTAAAGTTGCAGGCTTAGAGGAGTTTAAATTCAATAATTGGGGAGAATAGAAACTTGATTGATTTATCCTTAATAAAATAAAGTAGCGTATCAAATTTTAACATCGCAATTATCAAGACCTGCACAAGGTCACATTGCTGGTAAACTACAGACAGGAACCACGATGACTTCAGATTCAGTGTTCTTTTTGCCAGCTCATGTGTTGTCTCCTTCTAACTGTCAGAGAAAATGATTTATGTCTTGAAAAAGTATGGTGAAATGAGTCCAGTGGTTTAGAGATCCTGCCTTATGTTAGTTTTTCTTTGAAGTGGTATAGGCTGGGAAGGACTGTTTCCCTCTGATATTACAATAGTCCTCTATTTGAGAGTTCTGTTGACTCATCCCTGTTCTCAGACGTTCAGAGTCAGGGCAGGCATAGGGCAGAGGGAAGAGTGAAGAACTTTTTTTTGTTTTGTTTTGTTTTGTTTTTGGACTTTTTTCTTTTTTAAAAAAATTGTTTTATATTATTAATTTAGAAAATGTGAAAGTTTCAATATACAAGAACATATGAATGATTGTGTTAGAAACTATGTACTTCTATTATAGTATTAAAAAAATATGTATCATATTTAGCATGGTAATGATAAAGGGTAGTGATTACCCTTCTTGGCTGTGACCTTTTCTGAATTTAGTTCTTCTGTCAAGAATTCATATATTTTTTTAAAAGTTTCATTGTTGCCCTTCCTCCCTTCCTTGTGTCCTCCCTCTCTCTCTCTCTTCCTTCTTCCATCTCTTCCCCTTTTCCTCATTCCCTTTCCCCTCTTCTTCCTTCTCCTACCCTCTCTTTCCATCTCTTCCTTCCCCTTTCCTTCTTTTCCCTTCCTCTCTTTCCTTCCCTCCTGTTTCCTTCTTTTCCCTTCCCTTCCTTTCTCTCCCCTCTCATTCTCTTCTTTTCCCTCCCCTTCCCTCCTTTTCCCTTTTCTTTTCTTTCCATTACTTTTACCAGTCCCTTTAACATCTTCCACCCCCAACAGAAGCCCTCTGTCATAAAAACAAATCAGGCCACATGGCTTAGTGGATCAGGAGCCAGCCTCAGAGGAAGACATCTGTGTAAGTCCAGCCTCTGACATATCCTAGCTGTGTGACCCTACCCAAGTCACTTTACTTTCTTGACCTCTAGACAGTGCTCTAAGACAAATAAATATAATCAAGTAAAGCAAATCCATGCAATGTTCATGTCTGAAAAATGTATGTCTCGTTCTGGAGCTCCAGTCTGTGACCTCTCTGACAAAAGGTAGGAGGCATGATACATCAGCAGTCTTTTGAAGTCATTGATTATTGCATTGATCTTAAGTCTTCAAGGTTGTTTTTCTTTTTGGTGTTGTAAACATGTAATAAATTGTTCTGCTGGTTCTATTCACTCTATTCTGCATCCGTTCGTGTGGATTTTCCCAGATTTCTCTGAATCTACCATTTTCACTTTGACAGTTTGGTAATTATGGCAGCTGAATGCAATGGAAATTTGTTGATACATTTCCCAAATGATGAACACTGAAAGAGCCGCTATAAACACTTTAGTATACATTGGTTCTTTCCCTCTGTCTTTGCTTGTTTTGGGGTACAATGTAATAGTGGTATTGGTGTGTCAAAGAGCACAGTTTAGTGCCATTTTTGGTAGCATTCCAAATTGCTTTCTAGAATGGTTGAACCAATTCATAGCTCTACTAATAGTGATTTAATGTGCCTGCCTTCCCAAAGCCCTCTGGCAATGACCATTCCCCCCCCTCCCCTTTTATCTTTGCCAGTCTTTATGGGTGTGAAGTGGAAACCATATTCCCTTTTTCACCATCTTAATAGACATCAGGATGAATTGACCTTGACTGAGCATACATATGAGCATCTGTGTAGGTTTTCAGCATTTAGCTAGTCATCCTCTTCAAGGAATTTGTATTGTGAAGGGATAGATCAAATAAATTAATGTAGGTTCAACACTGATATGCATGATAGACAAACTGAGGGTGAGGGAGAAAGAATCTGGATATTGGGAGTCCTAAATGGAGAGGTGAGTAGTACCTAGAAGAAGAGGGCTTTGAAAGAAAAAGGTTCAGATTTGAGAAGACCCACATGCAGAGCAGTCCTAATCCCATCGTGAGCAAAGTTTTAAAGTGGGTGAAATTAATCTTTGATGCTGGCCTACTTTCCTTGATGTATCCTTCAACCACCTTCTGTTGTCTGTGCTTCCCTTCCACTCGTTCCGTGTGGCTAGGGCCCTTGAGCTGCTTTTTGACTGTCCAGAGGTCTCCACTGCATCACTTTATATGCATAAGAATGGTCCCTTTCTCCTCGCCCTTTTCTTGTTAAAATAAATTTCTATTGATATCTTTTATTTTTCCCTATCATCAGAATTTCTTCCCTCTCCCTCCTGGAGAGTCAGTCCATATAACAAATACTTTTTGAAGGAAAAAAAGGAAACAGAGGTAGAAGAGATAAAAAATGAGCAAAATTGATCAATACATCAAAAAAAAAAGTCAGAAGACAGATGCAATATATCATGGCTGTGAACCTCTCACTTCTGTTAAGAAGTATGGCCCTATCTCACCCCATGGTGTTCAACAAAAGGCTGTCATTGGTGAGAGTAGGGTGGTACAATTACAGCCCTTGTGCATACTCTATATTCCCAGCAAAATGGCCTTCTTGCTATTTCCCCATGACATACCATCTGGAATATATTCCCTCCTCATCTCTGCGAGGAATCCCTAGTTTTCTTCAGAGCTCAGCTCAAGTGATACCTATTCCATGAGGGATTTTTTCATTCCCTTAGCTTCTAATGTCCCTGTGCCCTACCTATTCCATGAGGGATTTTTTCATTCCCTTAGCTTCTAATGTCCCTGTGCCCTGAAATTACTTTGTATTAATTTCATATCTATCTTGTATGTTCCTGTATTTGTACATGTTGTTTCTTCAGATAGAATATAAGCTTTGTGCAGGCAGGGACTGTTTTATTTTTATTTTGGTAAAAGATAGCCCAGTGCCAGGCACATCAGCGCTTAATAAATGTTGGTAGACTGGTTATTTGCTTGCCCACCCTAGATCCTCCCCAGGAAGTCAGGTGCCTGCTGTTGGGACTTGGCTGATCTGCTGATCCTTTGCTCTCCAGAAGGGATCTTCTTGTCCATCCCTTTGGACTCCCTGTTGAAATGGCAGTCATTTGATAATGCCTTGGGGAAAAGATACACTTGAAAAAGATGCCAACAAGGAAGTATCTGCGGTCTGGAGGGAAACAAAGGTTGGAATCCCGGGGCCAGGTGTATTCAAGTGCGCTATGGAGCCTTGCTGTACATCAGTCACATCTGTAAAATGGGCATGCACTTATGGATGACATAAGACCATACTGTGGATGGAGCAGTACTATTATTTTAAAAGATGTGACAAACTGGGGGCTGTGTTCATGATAAACAGATTATTGTTTTCTTCAATTTTACTGAGTTCTCAAGAGGTCATAGGAACAACATTATTAATTGTCTGTTTCTTTCCTGATAAAACATTTACAGCCAATGCCTGCCCAACAGTTCATTAAGCAAGGTTTCTCTCTTCTATAGCCTGAGTCCTGTGACTGCATCATGTCTCTCTTCCTGATTTTTGACATTCACTGTGTTCTGTAAAGCCCAGGTTCTCCTTATCAATCATGTTCAATATTAGGTTACTTGCAGAATAGAATCATTACCTTTAATGTTTAATAACTGTGCCATGAAGATAATACAATAAAAATTCAAGAAATGTAATTTAGAAAGGCTTTTGACTCAAGCCTTGTATTTTCCCCACCTCCCAAATCTCTTATAATCCTTTCCCTTGGGCCAAGGAAAACCTTGTTTTCTCTCTTCCTTCGACTTGGTCTGTCTTTTTTGTGGATTCCTGCCATGTCGTGTATCATCTGTCTCAGATGGTCTCTCAGTGTGGGGTGGCTGAGAGTCAAGATTACATTAGGAACACACAATGTCCTGAGCAGGGACGGTGCCTGATTGCAGCAGGGAGGGTGACGAGTGGTTGACTGCAGGAGCCGGGCCTGCTGACGGCAGCAGGTTAGAGTCTGCTGGAATGGAGCTCCGTACATCATGGAGCTCGATGAAGTGTGGAGAATAGATGACCTGCCTGAACTCGTTGACCTTGACACAAATGAAAAATGTCCTCGAGTTGTGTGGATGGTTCCAAATGATTTCCAGAAGCTTTGGAAGCGTCAGGATCTTTTTAATAGAAATTGGTCGTATTACAGATGACTATTTTAGAGCAGTGAATCCATTTTTGGGGGTAAGGAAGATAAAAGTAAAAAGAAAATTCTCTTCTATTTAGGAATCCATATGAAGTTGAATTCAACTATTTTGAAGTATCTTTTTTGGAGAAAAAAACATTGTGTGAGCAGCCTCCAAATCTTGAGGTTGAAACCCTATTAGTCAGATGGTACAGACCTGAAATAGCTGCTGATTTCTGTTTGATTCAGTCACCTAATATCACTGTGCCTCAGTATCCTCATTTGAAGGATGTAGATGATAATAATAATGTTTGCCATCCCTATGCTTGTTGAGAGTGTGGGGAAGAAGGATGAGAGAATATTCCTCAAGTACCATGAGTTCCTTCAAAGAAGGACCCCATAGAAATATAAGATATTATGATTATGATAAGAGATAGCCTTGAAAAATGGATAGGGGTATGGCCTTAGAGCTTGGGAGACATGGGTTTAAGTTCTGTCTGTGACATACACTGGCTGTAGCAGGTAACTTAACCACTCAGTGCCTCAGTCAGCTCTATAAAGCTATTAAGTCAGTGGGTGAGTTCCCACACAGAAAATTTCTTATGTATATGAAATGACAGTTCTGGACTGAGAAGAAAGATATCATGTTGGAGATTTTCCAGAGACTTGAGTTTCTTCCAGAGGGTTTGTCGAGCATGTGTGAGATCTTGTCTTCCTTCCTTCCCCTTTCCTTAACTTCTCTCTCCTCTATTAAAAAAATATTTTTTGAAGACCAGACTCTGACGCTATTGAGACCTTCTAGAGAAGTTAATCTAAACATTTTCCATCTTGGATGTGTAACAGTGGAATAATATGCTCTCAGCACTTCTATGGAACCAGAAAATTATAGTTTCTACCACTCTTGCACTACTTAAATAAACAAAACCATACCAAATAGCCTTACTTGCTTTGTATAAAATACAAAAGGACACAGAGATGGTATTTGTTTTCATCCTAATGACTGAGTTTTCACTTCAGTGCTATGTAAGGGGTCTATTTCATGGAGAAAAAAAATGGAAATGGCCTCAAAGATTAGGTGTATTTGAGCACAGTGTATGTTTTCCCCTGTGTCATGGCTATATATCTTTAACTTGTGGGAAAAGATAGAAGAAGGGGATTGGATTCACAAGCTCATTTAAAACACTTCATTCAAGAATGAAATTAAATAGGAGTGTAAGTTTGAAAAATCATTAAGAATGGGAAATAGGTAGTTGAAAACTAGAAATTCTCTGCCTGATTGCACTTGGGTCTAAGTTTAAACATTCTGATCAAACTCATCAATCAGTTCAGTCCAACAACTAGCCAGTTCAATTGGAATTGGACAGATGCTTTCCTTGAGTTGATCAGTTATTTAAATTACTTGGTCAATTAAATCAAAAGTCAAATTTAATGTGTGTATAGTCAGATAAATTAGTTTAAATCAGATAACAATGCTCTCTCTTAAGTAAAGTGCAGGGAAGCTCTCCATTGTCCTAGATTAGTATCTTATGAAATAAATAATAAAATTGTCACATTCTATATGTATTAAGTCCCTACCTGATTTTCCATTTCCCTGATCACGTGAAGTTTTTTTTAAAAGCAAACTTTAGAGGCTATCAGTTATTAGTGTATTTGAAATCAGAAGGACCTTACCAGAGTTAGTGAAAAGCATCTAAGGTTTTTTTTTTTTCAGTGTGGTTCATCTCTTTTTTCTATATAAACTGTACTTGACAGAACTTAGAAGTAACTCAAGCAAGGTACCTATTAAAGAGAGTTCAGGGGGGAAAAAAAAACAACAAACCTTTTGTATCTGCCCCTAAGGATACTGAACTTGCCTAGGGCTTATCGTGGTTGGCCAGTAGAAGAATGCACTTAGGGGAATGCTTGCATTAATATTGACTTGGCCCACATCCTTCGAGTGGTCTTGGGGTGAAGAGCATCGTGGAGGCTGGAGATCCATAGATCTCCAGATCTGGAGTCTTTAGAACTGATGTGACTCCAGGATGAGTCAAAGGCTGTTTTGGGGGTTTGAGTCCTTTCTATGATAGGTCTGATTCAAAACTTACACCCCTAGTGGGTCCTCCAGTTGTTGTTTGAGCAGTTTGCTTCTCTAGTATTGGGTTGAATCTTCCGTGGATGGGTGTTGCTCACTGAGCATTCATTTGAGTGGATTCTTTTCTTTGTTGGTCTTAAGACGAAGGCTGCAAGTTGAGACTGTGGAAGTGAAGAATAGTTGAGGTCAGCAAACAGTGGCTTTTTTTTTTTACCAGTAGATGCCTTTTTCCTGTTGTTTGGGAAATTCCCATATTTGAGGCACACACTCCTTGCGAACAATGACCTGAGCTCATGTTCCAAGGCCATCTTATAGTAGAGAATGAGGTTTCTGATATACCTCAATAACTAAGTCTCCTTAAATGAGGTCCAGGATAGACCTACCATATACTATTACTATTCATTAGCCAATTGTTAAAGTGAAGTTCCCACATATGTAGCTAAGACTATTCATCTTCCACTTCCTTAATATTTTAAATATTTTTTAATACTTCTGCACCCCAGATACATCTGAACAGAGGGAAAGTGATGAAGATCATTGAGAAGATCATTCACTCACTGACAGAAATCAATTCATTCCTTGTCATTAGAGATCTGAAGATATCCAGAGGTTAGACCATTTCTCAGTTGGAAAGCCATCTCTAAAGGGGGGAAATATTTCATAAAATATCCCCTTCCTGTGACTTGCTTTTAGTTCCTCAATCCATGGGTTGTCCAACAGATTTTAAGTTCTGTGAGGGCGGAGACTGTATCTCCTACATCTTTGTGACTCTGCCTCCAGTACCTCATTCAGTGCATTTCTCATTGTAAGTGTGCAGTAAACACATTTATCAATAGTCAGCAGCTGGGTGGCACAGTAGATAGAGTGCCTGGCCTGGAGTAAGAAAGACCTGAGCTCAGATCTGGCCTCAGACTAGCTGTGTGACCCTGGGCAAGTCACTTAACCCTGTTTGCCTCAGTTTCCTCATCTGTAAGGTGAACTGGAGAAGGAAATGGAAAACTGCTCCAGTATCTTTGCTGAGAAAACCCCAAATGTGCTCATGAAGAGTGAGACCCGACTGAAAGGACTGGACAACAACAAAAGCATGTTACATATAATAATAACTGCTAGCATTTATATAATGCTTTATGATTTGTAATGCACTTTGGTCCTCACGACAGCCTTGTGAGATAGATGCTGTCTTCCCCATTTTACAGATGAGGAAACTGAGGCTGAGACAGGTTAAGTGATTCACTGGGTCTGTGCCAGAAATCCTAGGCCCATAAGTTGCAAAGAACCTACTGACCTGCAGTGGTAGAAAGAGTTTCCTCACCTGAGAGTTTCTTGTAGCAATGAAATCACACATCCAGTCTCTGTCATCATTTCTCCTCTATCATTAATAAAAAATGCTTGTTGAATTGAATTGCCATTACTCTTAAAATGAATTCTACAAGGAAGACCACTTCCTTGACTTTCACTCCTCCCTCCCACTTCCAGGTTGAGAGGTTGTTAGGCCACTGACCACGTAGCTTTTTGAATCCTTGGCTGTTACCTCAAGCACCACCTTGTCAATGATTGCAGACAGCTTCTCCCCCGTTATCCCCAAGCTTTGCTCTCTGCCCTCCCATCACTAAGCCAAGCTCCTTACTTTCCCTTGTCTGTGTCTTACTCATCCCTGTCTCCATGATAACAACCACTCACACATGTCTGGGACTTTTAGAAGATGACAAATACAAAGCACGTTTCTCACAACAATCCTGTAAGGTAGGTAATACATGTTTTATTATCCCTATTTCGCAGATGAACATGTTAAGTGGCTTGTATGTCATCCTACAAAAAGCAAATGTTGGAGCTGGTATTCAAACACAGATCTCCTGTCTCTGACTCCAGGGCTCTTCCCATTGCACCACGCTGCCTCCCCCTGCCTTAATTCACTTCATCCGTACCGTAGGATCATAGACCTACAGCAAGAAGGGACCTTGGAGTCCATGAAGTCCAACCTTCTCATTTTTACCTTTGAGGAAACTGAGCTTAAGGTGAAGTGACTAACCCAGGGTCATACAAGTAGTGTCAGAAGCATGATTTGAATCCGAGACTTCTGTTGTTGTTGCTCTTCTTTCTCGAGGAGGACCAATGACATCATGAGGATGATGTCTTGACTTGCTTGTGAATTGGATTTAAGTGAGGCAGAGCTGTGCTTTCTTCTGTATTATTCAAGCCTTATTTCTAGAACTCTATTTTCGGCCAACCCATGTCCATCATTTCTTTCAACATTCAGGTAAAAAAAAACCAACTAAATTTCTTTAAGTGTTCTTTCCTGATTCACTTCACTGCATTCTCTCCTTTTACTCCATGTCCTCTCAGTTTATACTCTCTTATCTTACTCAGCTCGTGCCCCATGTGCCATGTCATTGGTCATATATGCATGTTGTGTGTTTTTTCCTAGATAGTAAATTCCTATTTCCTTTGTATTCTAAAGCATCCAGGATTTTGCTATTCTCGGGTAATGCTAAAAAAAAAATTGTGGGCTTAAAGATTAAATCCTGCAGGAAAAAACATCAGAGCTATAGCTCACCAACTATGTCTAACAACTCGGTGCGGCTGTAAAAATAATACAAGCCTTCTCTAGCAGTATTTCCTTCTGGAGGTCTGTGATTTTCCTAGACAATAACTGTGTTTTGGAGCAAGGATTAGGAGCTGTCTGAAAAAGGAATTCTCTAGCTTTTGAGAAATGGGGTCCCATAGAGGTAGATTTCATATGTGCCCAGGGAGAAGTGAAAAGAGAGAATTTATCGTATTGCTGATTGGGTAATAGATACCTGCTGTTTCCCTGCATCCTCTGCTGGCGAGCCTCCCTCTGTGCCGCGTACAACTCTTGGCACACTGTCTGTGCTCAGAGAAGATTACTTTAAAAACTGTGCAGGCACAAAGGAAGGAAGAAATGACAGTTCTCAGAAAGCATCCACTAAAATGACCTGAAATTATAGCCTGGTTTTCCAGGGCAGAAAGGAAAAACCAGATAGGGTTTCAATAAGCAACTCTTTAATCTTGTCTGTCACCTATCTGGGGTGGACCACTCTTCCCTGGATATGTGTGTTCCATTTCACTGGTGTTCAGAACAACTGTATGAGGGGGAAAACAGAATGAGGACTTGGGTACTTCCTTTCACAGTTGATTGGCTAATGAGAAGAGCTGTTCTCAGAGAAATGAGAACATGTGTATTGGAAGGCTGCCTTGGCTTAATGTTTCACATGATCCAGGAGGCCAGATGGCATTTTATGTGGTTTTCACAACTGTGATTTTTGGATTGATCACTAAACCTGTTTGTACTTCTGACCTAGCTGCCTGTCTGCCTGCCTCTCTCATAGGCTGAGCCTACACTAACATACTTTTTATTTTAACTGTTAGTGCATCCTCTTGAAACTGATATCCGATAGTGGACATGTTTAGCTATCTACTGATTCCTTTACTGTAGATTTATCTTTTCATATTCCACTTAGGGAAGTTAAATGTTTTTTTTCCTGGGTTAGCTCAGTAGAACATTTTCCATCTTGTATTTGTAGTCAGGTCTGAGTTTCTCATGTGTGGTTTATCCACTTTATGAGTAATTTGCAGAAGAATGTTCATCCCAGACTGACTTTCTCCAGTCACCCAGATAAGCGTTTAAAGTTATCCTCCTTCCCCCTTGGCTGGTGTGTGCTCAGCAAAGGCAAACTAATTTTATGATTAGCCTAAGACAGAAATAATTAGGAAGGCATGTCCATTGCAAATAATTATATAACCCAAGTCTAATGTGAGAGATTTAGGGATTAGACACCATTTTGAGCTATGTCTCATTGCTGCCATCCATTAGATAATTGACCTTTGGCTATTCGATCTTTAACAGAGCTTTTAAGCCATTTTATTATGTTATTTTATAGACTGATCACACCGAGTCAGAGGTTTTAAGCAGTCTGAAAAGACACATTGTGAGAGTCACACTAACCAGAATAGCAGTGCTTAAGAGCCTGAGAAGCTTCAGTACCCCCTTCTCCCCCATTCCTTCCAGGATAAAATATGAATCTTCTGTTTCGCATTTATAGCTTCTCATGACTTGGCTCCAAACTATCTTTCTAGTCTCCCTTTTATGCCCCCTACATTCCAGCCAAACTAACCCATTTGCCATTCTCTATACACAACAGATCATCTTCCTCCCTCTGAGCCCATTCCTGGAATACTCTCCCACTTCAGTGTTACCTCTTGGATTCCACTGGCGCCCTTCATGACACCACATCCTATCCGATGGCCTTTTCTTGTCCCCCCAGCATTAACATTTGGTGTCTCTCTAAGTTACTTTAAGGGCACTTTACTTTAAAGTCACACTTGTTAGAGTTTCTGTGAGAATTAAATAGCCAAGATGAGCTTGGCTGTTGATACCCTAAGTAGGAGGTCCTTGTCTAATGGACTTGGTAGAAGAACTAAGTTATATCCGTCTTGCCATTCTTACTTACCACAAATGAAAATAGAAGAAAATAGAAGAAAGAAGGGTTTTTCCTAAATAGAAGAATGACTTGCAGGTTCACTTTGGAGAGGCAAGTAAAGGACTTGGTGGAACTGGTTTTATGCACACCCCACGACAACAAGAAGTATCATTTGATGAGGCTTTTGGTCATCTTGTATCGCAGTGTTCACGGTAAACATTTGTAGAAGAACCACAATGAAAATAATTGCAATATATGTACCAGGATCTATGGAGTAGGGTAAAGCAGTGAGACATTTTACAAAGCTCTCCATAAGATCCTTCATCAAATGCCTGAAATAATAAAATCATAGGTCTAGTGCAAAACAAGAGAACACCAGTCCTGTGTTGTTGTTATTGTTGTTTTAATCATGAAAAAACATCAGTTTCATTTGGTGGATGTTAAGTAAGTTAAGTTTTCATGCTCTCTTACAAACAAGGATTAAAATCAGTTTTTGCCTCTTGTAGAACCTCGGGATACCCCACTGCATGTGGCCTCTAGTGCACTGCTGTGATTTCCATGAGCTATTCCCTCTCTTCCCTCTGGGATGTGAGAGTTGAGACTGCTGGTCCCTGGCTGACATTGCTCTGCGTTATTACGGTGATATATCTTGGAGCTGAGCTCTAGCAGGGATCATCCCGTTTCCTGTTGGAATTGATTTTCTGTCCAACTTTCATTTCCTATTGTACGTTCCTGTGGGGACAGTGCGGCTTTGTTAGACAAACGGGGCTTTCTCCTTTGGAGCATTCCTTGATTCTCTTCAGATGTACATTTCTAGAAATGAACAGCCTGGCATCCTGGCAGAAAAGGGCTGCCTGGCCTATTGGCACTGAACTTCTTTGGGGCTGAGTATTGGAGCCTTGGTGAATGTAGCATGGTCCTGGAAGCTGGAAATCAGGGGTCGTCTTCCAGGGGGTCCACCTTTCAGTGCCTCCGATTTCCTTGTTAAAGCAGTGGGATTTGAACATGCCTTCTGCTCATGACTGCTAGGACTTTATTTGTTGAAGCCAAATTGCTTTCTTCAAGCAGTTCCAAAGAAAAGCCATGTCAATGCAAGGTATTGTTCTGTTTTAAAATGTAGAGTGCTCAGATTAGTCTGCTCTGGGGAGGCAGTGTGGTATAATGGCTAGTGCTGGACTGGGAGTAATGAAGACCTCAGCTCAAATATTTCCTTGGATACTTATCAGGTATGGGATTAGGGACAAGTCATTTAACCTTTGGCCTAGATAATAAGTTGTAGATAAAAATCACAGGTCCTTGACACTGACATAATTTGAGTTTAATTTCATTAACTCATCAAACTTTTAAAAACTTATTTAAAAAATTTAATAAGCATTTATTTTTCTCTTCCTCCCCCCCCGAATTGTGGAGGAAAAAAAAAAGCAAGCTCTCTTGTAACAAATATGAGTAGCTAAGCAAAACAAATTACTGCATTCGCCATGTCTAAAAATGTACATTTCATTTTTTGTCATGTTTCCATCCCTTCTGTATCAAGAAGTGGGTGGCATCCTTCATGATTGGTTCTCTGGAATTATGTTGGTCATTCATTTCACCTAGTTACAATTTGGCTTTCTCATTCACTAACCATAATCGGTTTCATGTTTTAAGCTATCTTTCTATCCATTGTTCTATTCCACTAAATAACTTGAGGCTAGGAATCATACTTTTGTTTTAAAGACCTTCTACCATTTCTTTCTCCAGCTCATTTGATAGATGAAGAAACTGAGGCAAGCAAGGTTAAGTGACTTGCCCAGAGTAACACAGCTAGTAAATATTTGAGGCCAGATTTGAACTCAAGAAGAAGAGTCTTCCTGACTTTAGGCCTGGCACTCTGTCCACTGCACCACCTAGCTTGAACTTAGTACTTGTTTATTGAATTGAATTGAAAGAGGCAGTGTTGCATAATGGATCAAGCTTTGGACGTAGAGTCAAGAAGGACTGGGTTCAAATTCTGCCTCAGACTGTGTGATCCTGGGCAGGTCAGCTAATTTCACTGGACCTCTGTTTCCTCATTTGTAAAATGAGGGGGTTGGGCTTAGTGACCCCTAAAGTTATAATTCTATGATCCTAGATAATTCCAATAGTAGAGTATGCTGGAGACTTGCAGAGCTGGGAGAACTTACCTCAGGACAGATGAGCTGGCCCTGTACACTGCCTTCTGCCGTCAGACAGCCAAGTGCTTAGACCAACACAGAGATAAAATTTTCTTGGTTAGAAGATGGACAGCTAGAAACCTTCCATTCTCTACTAGTGCAACATATGAGAAACTCTCAGTTCATTAGATTTTTAATTGGCATAAGCAGAACCAACCCATTTGTTAGGATAACTGGCCTTAGCTTTGATGTCCTACTGCCTTTACATTTACTTAAATTTCTCAGTCAGAGCCAAAAAGGAAAAAAAAAAGAGCTTATTTTTCTTCCATGTTTCCTTAGAATGTTTAAATTAAATCGAGCAGTTCCATCTACAAACTCCTATTTTTATTAAGTTTATCTATTGGTTAGAATTTGTCAATCTGTTATCGTGCCTTTTTACCAACTCATATTAAAACATTTGTGTTCCATTATATTCTTGAATTCATACTTATAGAGTTGGGTTAATCCATTTTTTAACTCAGAGTTGAGGTCCTCTTGTTGATATATAATCTTTGCCATGCTATTTTCAATCCAATTAAACAAGCATTTATTTTTTAAATGTTAGACTTGAATTCTAAAAATTAAATACATAATAAAAGAAAAAGAAACATGTTATAAACTTAAATATAAAATAAGAAAAGAAAAAAACATGTCTTGCACAGCAGGATGTAAGAGAGGCTTCAAAATATATAGCAATAAATTTCCATTTCAAGAAAGCCTATTACATACTACACGTTGTGTTGAAAACTATCTTTTCTTTGCTTCTTTGTAGGTTTTCTTTTGTTCTCTGCTGTACACTTTTTACTTTGTTCCTGTTCCCCCCCCTCCCCCCAACAAGCATTTATTAATTGTCTACTATATGCTTAGTAGTGTGCTTAGCTGGAAGCTACAAAGACAAAAACAAAACAGTCCCTCCTCTGAGGGAACTTAGGTTGTCTTGGAGATGGGATACAACATTTACACAGATAAATCAATCCAAGAGAATTTAAGGATCCCCAAAGAATTGGCAAAAAAGGGAGATAAGGAAAGGTTTTGAGTTGATCCTTGAAGCTGGAGAATCTAAGAAAGTTAATGTATCATGTTCATGCAGATTCACTTCATTCCAAGAAACATTTACTTGGTGCCTATGGGTGAGCCAGGTACTGTGGCTACAGGGGAGGTATTAACGTTTCTGGGCCTTAAAATGTGATAGGCTGGAAGAAGCAACTTCATAAATAATTACAAGGAGGCAGCTTGGTACCTTGGAAAGAAGAGAGGCTGTAGAGCCCAATGACGGGATTAAATCATATCTCTAACTCTTACTGTTTATATGATCTTGGACAAAAGTAAATTACTTACCCTTCCTAGGCCTCAGTTTCCTCATCTGTGAAATGAAGGGATTTGATTAGAAGGCTTCCAAGGTCCATTTCTGCTCTGGGTCTTTGTGATCCTCTATGAAAAGTTAGAACATCAAAGAAAACATCAGGGAAAGTGCTATGAGACCCCTGAGGAGGGAGAAATGAGTCAGGGATAAATTTATTAGGAAAGTCCAAATACTAATGTCTAAGCAAACACAAAACAATATCGAAAGGCCTTAGAATACTGCTTTCAGAATTTTTGCTAGGAGATGTTAGGGCCCTAATTCTGAAATAGTTGAATGAGGGTGAAACCATCCCAACTACCAAAGTAATAACTAGTTTTTCTTTTGGTATCTTTAGTTAACTTTTAGCACTTCTTCCTGAGCATCTAGCATGTAGGGTCCTTGGAGGCAAGGATTACTTGTTTTTGTCTTTGTATTCTTCCAGTGCTTTAGCAGAGTGCCTGGCACATAGTCACCTACTAAATGCTTATTGAGTGATAATCTGGATTCTTGAATTCATTGTGGATGCTTGCCTGTGGGTGTAGGCAGGGAGGAGGGAGCCAGGCATGAGGGAGGTAAGATTATTGTTGCACCTGGGGTCATTTTTAACATTGGCAGCCAATCTCAATTGCCACTGTGACCCTTTCAGTCTCACCAATCAACTTGGTTTTGGCTACATAATCTTGACTAAATGGATTTGGATTTGAGTTAGGTAGTTTTCACTTGGGCAAGTATTGTTAACACCTTCCAAGGAAATCTGAGAACGCAGTGGCTTCTCATTTTATTTGAAAAAGCTGTGAAGGAAGTGTGAACAGTGCTTCAGGCAGAGCAAGGGTTGGGAAAGAAACCCTATGCTGTTTTCAGAGCCAGCACTGGTAAGAACCTTGTAAATGTACTTTAGATCTCTTGGACTCATCCAGTACATCTGGATGCGTGTCAGTGGTTAAGCAAGAAGGACTTGGCATAATTTTTTTGGTGTTTGTGCTTAGAAATGGCATTATGCTGGCCTGTGTGAAACAGAGGAGGTGTGAAAGAACAAAGCTATCCCCAAAGTTCCCCAAAGTGCAGGACAAACTTGATGTTTCTCTAAGCTGATGAATGACTTTGTTGATGGTCTTCCAGCTCTTCGAATCTTTCCTGTTTCAAATGAGTGTCCCAGAGGAAAGCACTGTCTAGCAGATCCCATAACAGCAAAGAAAAGTGAAAAATAACTCTGTTCCCTAGGCATAACCAGCTGCATAAATTTGAGGTAATGGGGGCAGAAGAAAGGGGAATTTGCATATTTTGTGGGGAGGGAAAACATGAATAGCAAATGTGCTTCCAGGAAATAAGAGCAGAATTTCACCCTCATTCCTTCATGCTAGCATAAAGCCATGTTCACAGAATACCCCTTCCTCCCCTCCCCTTCCCCCATAAAAAAAGATATTAAGCATGGAACTCCCATCGATTTCAAAAAGAACTCTGTTCTCTGATCAAATTCTCTAGGGAGGCACAAGACAAGAAACAGGCTTAGTGGTTAATAGCAAAAACGTCTGTGAATTGCCTTGTGAAAGGGGAGACATATTGATATTTATGTTCAGAGAGGGGTGTAGATGTTCAGGCAAATCGGGTAACTGATAAAAAAATTGATTTGGTGTCTTCTTAAAGAAAGCTGTGTGCACAACTTCATAAATGTTCTGTATTTTTACCCAATCCCTTTCTCGGCTTCTTTATCAAATGGAAAAGTGTCTTTCCTTTCTTTTAGGGTTAACCCCACTCACAGTGCACATGATTCCATCCTCTTGAGGACTTGGTTACAAATATTATCATCATCTTCTCTCTCCTTTCTTTCTTTTCCTTCCTTCCTTCCTTCCTTCCTTCCTTCCTTCCTTCCTTCCTTCCTTCCTTCCTTCCTTCCTTCCTTCCTTCCTTCCTTCCTTCCTTCCTTCCTTCCTTCCTTCCTTCCTTCCTTCCTTCCTTCCTGTCTATTTTATTTTTGATAGATTCGTATAGGAAGCTCTTGGTAAGAAATTCTCTAGTGATGCAATTGGTGCCCTCTCTTCAACTTGTCTGTCTTAGGGTTGCTGGTAGCATGAAGAGGCTGAATGACTTAGCCCAAATCAGCCAGCCAGGCAGGACTTGACCTCAGGTCTTCCCGATGCCAGCTTTCTGCCTCTTATCTACACTCTCTCATTCACTGTCCATCTTGCTCTCTCTGCTGTTGCTGGTGACTTCTTAATCATGAAATCCAGTATCTTATTCTCAGTATACTGTCTCCTTGACTGCTCTGCAACATTTGACATTTATGGCAACTTCCTTCTCTTTGAAACTCTGTTACTTCCTTTGCTTCTGTGACTGTCTCTGGAGTCTGTTCTAGTTATGAATCTTCTGAACCCTTCCTAGTCTGTTGACTTCACATTTAATGAATTTCTCAGTGGCTATCATTAGACTGTCTATATACTATATACTATATTCTATATACTATACTATATACTATCTAGAGGCAGCTAGGGGCACAATGGATGGAGTGTTGGAGTTGGAGTCAGGAAGACCTGAATTCAAATCCTGTCTCACACACTTATTAGCTGTGTAATTGGTATTTCAACCTCAGTTTCCTGATTTGTGAAATGGGGATAACAATACGATCTACCTCAGATAGTTTTCTTAACCACTCTCAGCTTCAGTTTCCTCATTTGTAAAATGGAGATAATAATAGGATCTACCTCATAGGATTGTTGTAAGGATCAAATGAAGGAAGGAAGGAAAAAGCATTTATTAAGCACTTACTTTTGCCACACCTGGTTATGCTTTTCCAATCTTAAAGTGTTATATAAATGCTATCTTCCCTTCCCTTCCCCTTCCTTCCCCTTTCTTCCCTCCCTCCCTCCTCCCTCCCTCCTCCCTCCTTCCTTCCCTTCCTTCCCTTCCCTTCTTCCTTCCCTTCCTTCTTCTTCCTTCTTCCTTCCCTTCTTCCTTCCTTCCTTCCTTCTTCCTTCCTCCTTCCTTCCCTTCCCTTCCCTTCTTCCCTTCCTTCTTCCCCTTCCCTTCCCTTCCCCTTCCTTCCCTTCCCTCCCTTCCTTCCCTTCCCCTTCTTCCCTTCCCTCCCCTCCCTCCCCTTCTTCCCTCCCTCCTCCTCCCTCCCTCCTCCCTCTCCCTTCCCTTCCCTTCCCTTCCCGTTTCCCTTCCCTTCCCCTTCCCTTCCCCCTTCCCTTTACTGTCTCTTTTCCTTCCTTTTTTTTTCTATCTTCATCTTCATCATCATTATCATTGTCTACTCATATTAAAATAAGAGAGGAAAATCATCATCAGCTCCATCATCAAATGTTTACCAGGCTTCTACTGTATTTGGAGCTGGCTGCAGCACTCTGGGTAGATGCTGGGACTACAAAGATGTGTAGGAGATTGGTTTTTGTCCAGGGAGGTGTTAAAATCTAGTCAAGAAATTAGACGGTGCTGCTTTGAGTGCCTCAGAAATCTGCTTTGTGCTGCTGAATGACTAAGGCTGGGCCTGGGTTAGCATTGTTGAAATCAAGAAAAAAGGAAAGATGAAGTTAGTGTGGTTGAGGTACAGGAAGTCGAGTGACCTGCACTCTGAGATTCCAGGATCCAGTGGCTAATTGTCCAGGGCTGTGTTTCCTTACCATAACTGTAGTGGAGGCCTACATTTCTCCCCCTTCATCCACATTCTCTGCGCAGTAATACTACAGAGTGCTCAGATTCCTCCAGCCTGCCAGGGAGGTAGCTCCAGGTAATTTGAGTAACCGTTCCCCAGTTTTACTCAGAAGGTTTCAGAAGACAAATAAGAAGACAGAGAAATTGAGGCTCTTTGTCTGGCAGGCTTTTAGGTTTATAGGAGCCCAACAAAGGCCCAAATATATTTCTCAGGAACTGGGGAAAAGAGGGAGTCACACTGAAGTGACCCTGTTGGTCTGGTGTCAGTAATGGACACTAGCTCAGAGATGAGGCTCATGGGAGGTATTAGTGTGGAGTCAGAGGTTATTGGGAACCACAATGCAGAGAAAGTCTTTAGAGTGCAGACACTGGGCTCTATTATTGCTTTTGAATTATTATCTAGAAAGAAGCTATGTCTCCTGCCATGACAAGCAAATTGACCTATTCCTTCCATTCTTCCGTACTGAGATGGAGCCCACAAAAGAAAGCTTATTCTTTGGGATTGGGGTTAGTGATGCTGCCAGCTAGTAGTGATTACAGGAAAGGGTGACAATGGGGAGTAATAGCCAACGTTGCTTCGTGGGCTCTCAGGAAAGCCACCATCAACAGTGTCTGCCAAGGGTTAGAGAGAAGCAATGCCAGCTAGGCACTGTACCTAGGGAATGACTATCCGTAACTGAGGCTCTACAGGACTCTAGCAAAGGGTTTTTCCATTAGCAAATGGCAGTGTTTTCTATGAGCGTTGACAGAAATTGTTTTTGTTTTCTTGTTCTTTTATTTAAAAGAACTATCTTTTTTGAGCTTTGTGAACTATGTTCTTGCAAGGGGAGTTAAAGGTAAATGCTGTACCTGGAGTCAGGGAGCCTTGAATTCAAATCCAGACTCAGATGCTTATTAGTGATGTGACACTGGGGAAGTCACTTAACCTCATTTTGCCTCAGTTTCTTCATCTTTAAAATGGGCTGGAGGAAGAAATAGCAAATAGATTTAGATCTGGAAGGAGTTGTAAAGAAGTCAGTGAGTTGAAACCCCTCATTTTATTGATGAGGAAAACTGGGGAATAGAAAGATTAAATAACTTGGCCCTGATTACACAACTATTAAGTGATGGAGGTGCGATTTGAACCCAAGTCTTCTTTTTACCCTTGCCAAGAAAACTCCAAAGGGGGTCACAAAGAGTTGGACACAACTGAAACAGCACAGCAACAACAATAGCACCTACCTTGCAGGGCTGTTGTGAATCAAATGAAATAGTCTCTGTAAAGCAATTAGTTTGATGCCTGGCACATATTAGGTGATTAATAAATGCTTGTTTCCACCCCTCTATCCCTTCCTCCCTCCCTCCCAACACATACACTGGGTAATGCGGTGCAGTGATGATTCCAGATTTTATGGGTGGGGGCAATGAGCCAGAGATGTAAGGACCTCCACCAAAAAAAAACCCAAACAAAACAAAACATACCTGGCCCTTCCTGTCATTTGAGAGGTTCTGACACAAGGATTATACAAAGGAGGCAAAATTGCAGAATTTGGAATGTAATGAATCTAGGCAGAAACCAAACAGACACAGGGGAATGCCTCTTTTTAAGACCTTCTCCTTGTTTTTGTATGTGTCCATCCATCCCCATCTCCTTTACTGGCTTCTATCTCTCTTCTTCCCCTACAGATGGGTGCATTCCCTAATCCTGTATTCACAGCTCTCTTACCCTTTCTGTCTCTCTGTTCTCTTGATGATCTCATCTAATCCCCTGGCTTCAAGTACTACCTCCATGCAGATAAAGTTCCAAATCAGTTATCTGGCAGTCTTAATTCGTCATATCCCTTTAATTTTCATTTGGCTACTGAACTTCTCTACTGGGTTGTCCAGCGGGAATCTTAAGTTCAACATGTCTACAGTGTAATTCATTGTCTTCAACGTTCCTCTGCCCACCCAACCCAACTCCTTAGCCGATTTCTGTGTTTATATTTTCTAATGTTAGTGGTAACACCGTTATCTCAGTTACCCAGACTTGGAACTTTTAAATCATTTTTTGTCTCCCGCCCCACCCTTATTCCACTTCAAGGACTCAGAAATGTATTCCCTCTTTTGGATTCCTGTTATCACTATCCTCCATCAAGTCAGCAAGCATTTATTAATTGCCTACTGTGTGCCAGGCATTGTGCCAAGCTTTGGAGGCCATTATAATCTCTCATCTGGATTTTATGATAGCTTCCTTTAAAAAAATTATTTTATTTTAAGTTTTGAATCTCTCTCTTGTCTCTCCCTCTTCTCCACCAATTGAGAAGGTAAGTAAAACTAAACACCCCCCCTTCTCTTTCTTCTCTCTTTCTCATTTTGTTTTTCTTACCTTCTCAAGTCAGATATGACTGAAATGACTCAGCAATATATATGTATATACATCCCACATATATATGCATATATATATATGTACATGTATCACATATGTGCACTCACACATACATGTTGTTCAGTCGTTTCACTTGCGTCCAACTCTTCATGACCTCATTTGGGGTTTTCTTGGCAAAGATACTGGGATGATTTGCCATTTCCTTCTCCAGCCCATTTTATAGATGAGGAAACTGAAGCAAACAGGGTTCAGGGACTTATCTAAGGTCACACAGCTAGTAAGTATCTGCGGCCAGATTTGAATTCGCACAGATAAGTCTTCCTGACTCCAGGACCCATACCCTATCCACTGTACCTAGCTGCCCCCTATACATATATGCAGTCATGCAAAACAAATTCTCACATTAATCATGTCCAAAAGAAAGAAAGGAAGGAAGAAAGAAAAGAAGATATACTTTAATCTACACTCTTGAATCCATCTCCTATCTGGAGGTAGAGAGTGTGTTTCATCATGAGTCCATTGGGCTTGGTTGTCGGTCATTGTGTTGATCAAAGTTATCAGGTTTTTGGAAGTGATTATCTTTACAATATTAATGTTATTGTACAAAGTATCCTTCTGGTTCTCCTTCCTTTGCTCTGTATCCATTCACACAAGTCTTCCCAGGTTTTTCTGAACACATTGCCTTCATCATTTCTTACAGCACTGTAGTGTTCCTTTGCATTTCCTTGTGTCTGTCTGGTTTCTGCCCAAATTCATTACATTCTAAATGCTGCATTTTATCTACCCATTTTGTGGGATTCTTGTGGGAATGAAATGAAATGATAGATGCCCTAGCACTTTGCAACCCAATGTAATGCCAAGTAAAAGCCTAATTTGATGCCATTTTCATTGTTATTATTACTACTACTACTACAAATAGGTTCTACCTAATTTATAGTTATATTCTAAAAAATCATTTGTAACTTGCATTTTGGGGATGTGGAACACACAAAGGGTGTGTGTGTGTGTGTGTGTGTGTGTGTGTGTGTGTGTGTGTATGAGGGAGGTGTCCCAATCAGTAATAGGCCCGAATTATAGTATTGTGCCAGTACCAATAGAAGTATAGAACCTCTTATGCAGAATAATATTTCTGTGGGAAAGTGCATCGAGAAATTGACCTTGAGGTGTTAAGAACACATCTCTCCCTGCTGTTATAGATGGGTTGATATGGGAGATGACACCTGCCAAACCATTATTGGGACTATTATTGTGATTATTGTGGCTGGTGGTGGGAGTAGCCATGAAGATTACCTTCATCTTCTCTTTCTTCTTCCCACTTGACACTTTCAGTTCTACTACCATGGACCCCATCTTGGGACACAGTGGCAAGTAGGAATTGGGGTTATGATATGGCACCCCAAGTAGTAGCAGGGGCAGCACCCCTAAAAGGGAATGGGAAAAAGGAAAAGCAGCAGCCGGATGACAAGGGAAGTTTCTGGGGTTGACAGGTTGGAGTGATGGTTCCTAGGTGGCCATTTGTATATAAAGCAGCATGTAAGCCAGACACATGTAGGTCAGATGTAGCTAAATCCTTGGTTGTTGACTGCCTGTTATCACCTGTCAATATTGCATGCAGAGAATGATGCTAGACTGTAGCCCCCGAGACTGCTTCAGATTGGTGCCAGTTCTTTTCTTTCTTACCCTACAAGATCCCTTATCTTTTAGATTCGTCTCTTAGCAGAGATTGCATACCTTCTCCGAGCATTGTTCACCATGAGACAGGCAGCATGCAGTAATTGTTGTAAACATAGCTGGCTTGTTGATGGGTCTGGGGCAAATAGAACGCATGGGAGACTTAAAATTCTAAGAGAGGTAATCATTTGTCTTGAAGTTAATGTACCTACATACAGATCCTGGCTCTGACCCTTAGAGAAGTCTCTTCAGAGGTTTCTGGGCCTCAGTTTCTTCATCTGCCAAAGCAGTCAGTAAACATTTAAATACCTGCTATGTGCCAGATCTTGTGCTAAAGTGCTAGGGATACAAACATGGAAAAGAAAGTCAGTTCCTAGCCTCAGAGAGCCTACAATCTAATGAGAGAAAGCTACACACAAAAGGAAGCTGATGGGGGAAGGGGAATAAATCAGTGATGGTGGGTTATGATGGAGAAGCCCAAAGGAATATATCCAGGTGAGAAATAAAGAGATGACGGACACGGGAATCCTCCTTACATGGAGGTTTGGGGAGGAGCTCTGTGCTCCGCTTTCCAATCAGAAGGACAAAAGATACTGCTGAAGTGTGAGTACCCAGGCTGGTGGGATCTTGTAGGATGGTGGGGTCCCTAGACGCATGATGGAGAAGTCCATCCAAATTATTATTACCAAAATATTATTAGCAAGTGGGGAATTCTAACATTTGCACTACATCACTATTAAAATGTGAGGCCAGGGCCCATGATTTTGGTCTTCTTTGTATTGCCAGTGCTTAGCATGGTGCCTTGTATGCAGCAAGAGCTTAGTAAATGAAATAATAGTCTCTTCTCCTCTCCTCCATCAGTACTGGGAACTCCAAATTTGTAACATCCAGAACTTTCCACCCCTTGGAATCTTAGGGTCCTTGCTGCAGAGGTCTTTCCCATTGTTCACAGTTTTTAGTGTTCTTTCCTACCTCAGTTACTCTCTGTTTACTTTGTATGTGCTTTGCATGTACATTACTGCCATGTTTCTCTCTCCCCCCTCCCCCCGAAACTTTTTTTGTTTTTGTATCCCCAGCACCTAGTGTGGTGCCTGGTGCACAGTGGATATTTAATATTTGGTTATTGAATTGAACTTCTCCTTTGGGAAAGCAAGTTTGTTCCACCCTGTAGAGTCCAAGTTAACATTAGCCTCTTCAAGGAGGTTTTCCTTGAGTCTAGTCCTTTTTCTGTGATCCTTATAATAGTCAAGTCAGCAAGCGTTTATTAAGCACTTAGTGTGTGCCAGGGCATTGTGTTAAATGCCGAGAATACAAATACCATTAAAAAGAAAGACAATTCCTGCCCTCAAGGAGCTTACATTCCAATGGGGAAAGACAGCACACAATAGGTAGCAGAAAAGGTAGGGGAGAATGGGGAGGTCAAGAAAGTCAGGGAAGGAAGTACAGAGAATCGAGTCTGGGAAAGGAGTGAAGGATGGGTGGCCTGAGCTTTTCCTCAAAATAGCGGTTCTGGAAGGAACTCACCAATGGGAGGAGGATGCAGGGGAGGAGGGGGTTGTCCAGTGTGAGAAGACTCCAGGGGATCTTTTAGGATTGAAAAGGCAACTGAGTCGTGATGTGGAGAAGTCCACAGAGTTGGAGAGGGAAATGAGAAAGAAAATTATTATTATTATTATTATTTTTTATCTCTGTCAAGCTGTAGCTTCACTATCCTTTAAAGTTTATATTCAAATTCATGTGTTTGCGGAGGAATTAAAATGAGATTTTAAGCCCCATTATGCTATTGCAGAGATAACTGTGTATTCTTGGAAAAGGGGTACAGTCTGGACTTGTAATTTCATTAGTACCATATAGGGGATTTCCAGATGAGGAATCTCTTTCTATCAAAGTGAGTTGGCACTTTTTTTTTTGGCGGAGGATGTTGGGGTGGGGGTGGGGGTGGGGATGGGGAGGAAGAGAGCTTTCCAGAGAGAGAGGTTTGAAGCAATAGCAGATAAAGTGAATCGCTCAGGGTCACATAGCCAGTAAGTATGTGGCAAAGGTATGATTCGATCTCAGATTCTCCTGGTTTTTAGGCCAGATCTCTATCCACTATACTATCCTGTCTCTCCCATTCCTGAATATTGAACTTAAGAAAACAACAAACCAAGCCAAACCTGAGAATACCTGCAGTATGTCAGGTACTAAATAATCTGGGAGAACATTAAAAAATAAACAATACCTAGAATACCTTGGCTTTTTACTACTAATATTGAATGACAGTAATACTGCTTATCCAAGGACAAGTAACATGAGCCCCTAGAAGCTATATGTAAAAGTGCCTAAGTTCCCCAGGGAAAATGTGCTGAGTTAATAGATGTTCTAACTGGCACAGTTCTGTGGTTGGACTTTTGTAAGAATGGTTCATTTATCCACTTTGCCTGGAGCATTCTGACTCATCCCACTAAGTTGTGTTAAGCCTTGATCAGCCTGAATATTTCTTTTTCTGTCTCAGAGAGTCATTTTGTATTATCCACATGTTCTCAGGGGGAAAACTAAAAGAAGTGATGCTTCTTTGCATAATCATCACTATCTTGCATCTAATCCGCATGTGATTGTCATGGAAGCCTTGTGATCAACTGCCTGGGAAAAGAGGTCAGTTTGATTAGCCCCAATTTGTAGAGGGAGAAGCAGAGACAGAGAGATGGGTGAACCATGGAAGATTAAACATGGAACTTGCTGGGGAAAGGATTAAGAGATACTTTCTAGGAGAATCTTTGCAAGGTCTCTGTGAATGTAGGAAAAGAGAGGGAGAAGGCCAGCATATAGGGAAGCCCTTTAAGAAATAAGCCTCTCTGCTTATAGGCTTCCCCAACATCTAGTTTTTCCTTTCAGACTATCCCATTATCCGTATAGAATCATAGGAAAATTTCCCCTAATCCTAACCTAAGTTCAAAGTATTCAAAGCTTTAAGATCTGAGTAGTGCTTTACAAATATTACCTCACTTAGTTCTCACAATAAGCTTGTGAGATAGGTGCTATTATTTCCATTTTATAGATGGAGAAACTGAGGCTCAGCAAGGTTAAGTGACTTGCCAAGGGTCACACAGCTAGTTCCAAATCTTGAGTATTCCTGATCCCAAACTTTATCCATTTCAGCATATAATTTCTCTTTTCATCTAAACATTATTGAAAAATAATGCCCCCAGTGGGTTTAATTTTTTTTAAAGTTAGTTTATAGGGGTGTATCTATATCTGTATGTCTGTACACAGACACACACACACACAAATACACGTATGTACCTATGTGTATACCTTACATCTGTAACCCTATAAAGCAACTTATTCAAAACAAGCTATATATAATGGAGAGTCAATTTTATACACAACTCTCTTTTCTGTTCTTTGACTATGGAAATGCTCAAGTTGGATGGTAATGGTTAAATTCAGAATAACAAAAAAAATTAAATAAAAAACTCATAGCTCCCTCCTGCAGTCCACATAGAGTCCTCTCTATCAAGAGATGAGGAACACGCTTTATCTTCAGAACTCTGGAGTTAGTCATTGTCTTTGGATCGCCCTCTAAAACATCAATGCCATCTTGCTGGCCATCCAAGGTGAGGTAAAAATCAACAATGAGATCAACAAAGAATTCCTCAGTCTGCTTCTTTTCTTCTGATTATACCTTTATCCTTTCACCTGCAGAGTTTTTCTAGTGCCTCCTTATTCCATTTCCTAGCCCCACCTGCTACCATGCATTATCCCTTGGGGTAGACAACTTATTTTTGATAGTTACTCAAATAGAAATGGATTGAACAAATAGCACTCATTATATTTTCAAAGATGGAATTGGAAACTGTCCCTTCCCTCCAGGAGCTAACAGTCTAGTAAAGGAGATAAGATACCATATAAATAGCTGTGCTACTAATTATTGAATCAGTGAAGATGGGGAGAAAATAGAAATACTGTGAGAAGTCTAGAAAAGAGTGCTCACTTTCTAGCTGGGGTATATTTACTTAGGGGAATATGATAGCTCCCAAAGATCAAGTATTTCTAGAACTGTCATGTTGTGTGAGGATTAGATTTGGTCTGCTTGCTAGGGACAAAGGGTAGACATTAGAGATGCATATTTCAGTTCAGTATAAAGAAAAACTTCCTAATAATTAGCAGAGTAGACTGCCTTCCACTGGGAGGCAGAGAATTCCCCATCTCTGGAGGTCTTTGAGCAAAGATTGGATGACCAATGACTTATTAGGGTTGTTGGAGAGAGGTTCCTGCATCAGCTCTTGGTCACATTCAGTGGCCTGATCTAATATCTGTTCCAACTCTGAGACATTGTGATCGAGACGTCTCGTGAACATTCTGTGATGCTTCATGAATACATCCCAGAGAGCTTCTTGTGGTGGAGAAAACCAACTGGGAATGGGAATAACTCCTAATCTTTCAAAGAACTCACTGAGCAGACACCTTGGGATAACTCTGGCTTTGCTCATTGTATCTGCCAGTTTGGCTTTGGATAATTTGAATCGTAGACAAGATGGTGAAGCTGCTTCTGCCCCATCCCCATGGTGACCATGAAGTGGTTCAGATGCCCTGCTCCAGCAGCCTCTTCCTTTTCACCCCTTCCCTTATGTAATACTGCTCAGACTCCTAGACTGAATGAAACAACTTGATAGAACTTGCACTGAAGATGCAACTGATGGCCCATGTCAGCTTGTTTGAGTGAAGAAATATATTTTAATTTGCTTAGCTCTCTGGGGAAATTATCTGAGCCTGCATGTGATAACGAACTTTAACATGAGCTCCCCCCCAAAAAAACCCTCTGAAATTATTTGAGTGACGAAATAAGATATTTAATCTACATAAATACAAAACTCTTTTCTACCTCTTCCTGTTTTTGTTTTTCTTGGTGGGGGACAGGAGATTTAAAAACACATTCAAATCTATTTTCTCCAAGTGATATTATTGTTAGTAGTTGTGCTGCTAATGATAATGATAATGATGAAAATTCACCATAAGGCAAGCCTCATTCTATCACTATTTGCTACAACAGAATAGAATTTGGAAGAAGACAAGAGACATCTTGGCCTCCACATCCATAGTCAATGTTACCAGAAGAACCTCATTACAAAATGGGCTGGGACAAGGTATTTAGGCATCATAGGCCAGGTCTGAAAATTTTAGTCACATCCCTCCTCAGCCACTTTTTTTCCCTCTTGTTCTATACTTACTTTATTTATGCTTTTAAGATTAATTAATTTTTAGTTTTCAGCATTTACTTCCATAAGCTTTTGAGTTTTAAATTTTCTCCTCCTCCTCCCTTCTCACCTCCCTCCCCAAGATGCATACATTCTGATATAAGCTCTACGTATGCATTCCTATTAAACATATTTTCACATTAGTCAGGTTGTAAGGAAGAAATAGAACCAATAGGAGGAATCACAAGAAAGAAGAAACAAAACAAAACAAAACAGAAGAAAAGAAGAGCAAATAGTGTGCTTCGATCTGCAGTCAGACTCCATAGTTCTTTCTCTGGATGTGGATAGCATTTTCCATCATGAGACTTTTGGAGATGTTCTAGATCCTTGTATTGCTGAGAAGAGCTGTCTATCAAAGTTAGTTATTTCACAGTGTGGCTGTTACTGTGTACAACTCCCCAACCACTGTTTGAAAATTTCTCATGGAAATTATAGGGAAAGGCTATTAGCCACTAGAATCAACTATGACCTGATCTGAGTGGACCTTGTTACAGAGTAGCTAGGTGGCACAGTGGATAGAGCACTGAACCTGGGTTCAGGAAGACCTGAGTTCAAATCCTACCTCAGATACTTACTAGTTAAATGACCTTGAAGGTGTCACTTAAACGCTGCCTCAATTTCCTTATCTATAAAATGAGGATAATAAAAGCATCTACCTCCCAGGGTTGTTGGGAGGATAAAATCAAATAATATATGTAACATATAATAATACAAATGCTAGCTATTAATATCATTATTATTATTTCCATATATATGTCACTCGTTCCACAAGTTAAAATAAAACATAGGTTGACCATCTCAAATCACCTCAAAATAACACTAGAACAAGCAGTAAAAAGCTCATCCAAGAGCATTGGCCTATAACTTGTTCTGCACAAAATTATTCCTCCCATTTAGTGTATAGATTTATAGATCTAGAACTGAACAAGACCTCAGAAGTCTTCTTGGCCAACCTTTCATTTTACACATGAGAAAACTGAGGCCCAGATAAGTTAATAAAGTGACTTACTCAGGATCACATAGTCACTTTCAAGAGCTGGGATTCCAGTTCAGGTCTAATGACTCCTGATTCAGGACATTTGCCATCACACTGTCTCATCATTGGTTACCTTAATTGTAGATACAACAGCTGCGGCTCAGGGAGGCATCATTTGTAGGTGTGTACGCTGGGAGCCTGCGGCTTCCTCTTCAATTGTATTTCAGAGTGCTGTACCCCAAGTGAGACCTGGTTTGGTGGAATAAATTTCCACCCCATTCCACAAGGTAAGGCCCTGACCTATTGCATTTTTTGTTAATTTAGTCAGTAACTCAGTCAGTCCAGAGTGCTTCATTTAATTCATCTGGGGGTTGGCTTTGCTTTCACACACTTTGCTCAGCCTACGCTATGGATTTTTCAGCTCCACAGCTAGAGTTGGTCCCCAGTGTCCCAGTGACGGATGACTTTGTCAGCCCTGGTATTGGATCTGTTACATGGTGGTGATGATGTATGATGCCAACAAAACGGGTCTGATTTCAGTTCTCTGTGCTCCCTGACTGCAATTCTGCTGCCACGCTGCTTTCTGCTTGGCTGCCCAATGAGTGGTATGATAAACCTTGCCGACCTACACAGAGGCTTTCCAAAGTCTGGGCCTTTGTTTCCTCTTCCGTATACATCTTGTATGTGTGATTTTTTGCATATTGTTGCCCTCATTAGAATGTGAACTCCCTGAAGATGGGGACTGTTTTTTTGGTTTGTTTGGGTTTTTTTGCCTTTTTTTGTATTACTAGAGGTCAGCGTATGTTAAGCACTTAATAAATTCTTGGTAACTTACTGATTAACTGTATGAAATGACAGTATTGGCCTGGATGATCCCAGAGTTTCCTCCTAGCTATAAAAGAATTCTGAAATTCTAGGTCAGTAAATAAATGATTTCTAATGGGGTACACTCTCATGCTTAGGCGTCTAGGTGGCACTGTGGATAAAACATGGGGCCTGAAGTCAGGAAGACCTGAGTTTACATCTGGCCTCAGATACTTACTAGCTGTGTGAGCCTGGGCAAGTCACTTAACCTCTAATCTCTGTTTGCTTCAGTTTCCTCATCTGTAAAATGGGAATAATAATAGCACCTACCTCCCAGGGATATTGTGAGGATCAAAGGAGATAATATTTGTAAAGCATTTAGCACAGTAACTGCACACAGTAAGTACTATATAAATATTAGCTATTATTTTCATCATCATCATCATCTATAATTGCCCACTTCCCCCAGCAGACAAGTGAATGGAGGGCTTCTTGATGAGGATGACATTTTTATTTATTTCTGTACATTTTCTTTATTTTTAACATTCATTTTAAAAGAAATTTGAGTAACAAATTCTTTTCCTTCTTCCTATCCTACCTTACCCATTGAGAAGGCAAGCAATGATTTCAATTATACATGTGAAGTCATGCAAAACATATTTTCATACTAGCTATGTTGCAAATAAAACCAAAGAAAAAGAAAGTTAAAAAAATATGCTTCAGTCTGTACTCAGAGTTCATTAGTTCTCTCTCTGGATGTGGATAGCATTTTTCATCACGAGTCCTTTGGAATTATCTTAAATCATTGTATTGATCAGGGTAGTTAAGGCTTTCACAGTTGATCATCCTTACAGTAATGCAGTTACTGTGTACAATGTTCTCCTGGTTCTGCTTACTTCACTTTGCATCAGTGCATATAAGTCTTCCCAGATTTTTCTGAAACCATCCTGCTTGTCATATCTTGTGGCACAATAGTATTCCATCACATTCATATACCACAACTTGTTCAGCCATTCCCCAATTGATGGGCATCTTCTCAATTTCCAATTTTTTACCACCACAAAAAGAGCTGCTATAAATATTTTTATATATGTAGATCCTTTCTCCTCCCTCCCCTTTTTGGTTCTCTTTGGGATACAAACCCAGTAGTAGTATTGTTGGGTCAAAGAGCATGCACAGTTTTATAGCCCTTTGGCCATAGTTCCAAATTGTTCTCCAGAATGTTGGGCCAGTTCACAATTCCACCAATAGTGCATTAATGTCTGTGAGCATTTTCCTCGGCTACCTCCCATCCCGTAGGGTAAATTGATCTGTTTATCCCAGGCTTTAGGAAGGACCATGAAAAGAAGCTAATTGCGTTGGCCACTGCTGAGAAAAATAGACCGAACACCTACATGCCTCTTGAGAGGGTGAAGCAGCTGCTAAAAAAGAATGGAAGTTGATTTTTCTCCTTTATTTGGGTAGAAATGACCTGTTAGAACAAAAGCTGAAGGAGAAAGTTTGATACTGTGGAAAAAGCATTTGTTCTGAAGTCTGACGCCTGGACTCAAGCCTGCCTCTAATACTTAGTATCTATGTGACCAGGGGCAAATGGCTTCACCTTTTTTTGGCTGTAGTTTCCCCATCTGTAAAATGAAGTGGTTTGACTTTCTGGCCTTCTGAGTTCTCTTTTAGTTTCACATATTATGCATGAAGAATGATAGCTGCTTATAAAGTACTTTATTAATATCTCACTCAATCAGTCATAGAGTCTTTTATAAGCACTCACTTACCATGTGTTAGGCACTGGGGGTAAAAGTATAAAAATGAAACAACTCCTGCTCTCAGATTATCATCCCTGTTTCATAGATGAGAAAACCGAGGCTAAGAGAAATTGATTTGGCCACAGTCTTAGCAACAGGAGCTGGGATTGCAACCCGGGTCTAGTAACTCTAAATCTTGTGCTTGTCTCATTAAGCTATGTTACCGTGGTCTCTAGGACCTTGAATCTCATTGTTTCTCTGCCTTTACATTGTTGTTATTGTTCAGTCATGTCTGACTCTTTTTTTAAATTTATTTTTTATTTTTTATTTTTTTGCTTTTAGGCAGTTGGGGTTAAGTGACTTGCCCAGGGTCACACAGCTAGTAAGTGTCAAGTGTTTGGTCTGAGGCTGGATTTGAACTCATGTCCTCCTGACTTCAGGGCCGGTGCTCTATCCACTGCGCCACCTGGCTGCCCCTATGTCTGACTCTTCATGACCGTATTTGGGGTGTTCTTGGCAAAGATACTGGAATAGCTTGCCATTTCTTTCTGTAGCTCATTTTACAGATGATTAAACTGAGGCAAACAGGGTTAATACAGCCAGTAAGTAACTGAGGCCAGATTTGAACTCAGGAAGATGAGTTTTCCTGACTCCAAGCCCAGCACTCTATCCACTGAGCCACCTAGCTGCCTAGCACACAGTAGGTGCTTAATAAAAGCACTCCCTTATTGTAGCCTAAGATTATATTAACTCTCTTGGCTTCCATATCAAGTGTCTGGCATACAGCTGCTGCTCAGTTGCATCCAATTCTTTGTGACCCCACGGACCATAGCATTCCAATACTGTCCATGGGGTTTTCTTGGCAAAGATAATGGAGTGGTTTGTTATTTTCTTCTCTAGTGGATTACGACAAACAGAAGTTAACTGACTTGTCCAGGGTCACACAGCTAGTAAGTGTCTGAGGCTAGATTTGTACTCAGGTCTTCCTGACTCCAGGCCTGGCACTCTATCCACTGTGCCACCTAGCTGCCCTTGTTTCTGCATGAAACTACGCAGTTTGATTGAGACACCTTCTCTTTTCCTGCCCTCCCTGCCAGTATCTTCTTATCTCCAGTTGAGTGTTGCTGATTTCCAGATGCTGGCATTTCAGGGAAGAGCCTTCTGCAGTGGTCAGCTGAGTGTGAAAGGGCTTAAGTTAGAAAAGATCGTGGATCAGTTTGAGGCCCTTGGTATATGCATTAAAAACCCGGGGAAGTGGGTAGCTCTGTAAACTGTGGGGAATGTAGTCACCCCCACCCCCACCTCTCTTGTCCTTAATCTTATCCGGCTCCCTGCCTAAGGTCAAAACATGTACAGATTCAGGAATAAGAGATCTAAATATACTCGCTAAAGTGCATGAATTTTCTTAGGAACATGCACAAGCTTTCAATGACAGGATGCATCTGTAACTCAAGGCTGATAGGAGGAAAAAAGTTCAAAATATTTTACTCCTTGAAAGAATGTGATGTTGAGAAAAGAAAGATCACTGTCATCATCTCCAGTTTGTGACCTGTACCTGGCTCTGTTAGTTCTCCAAAAAAGGATGATCTGCCCCTGAAAAAGGCTGTCTGTAATGAGGACTCCCTATTATGGGTCAAGGACAAAGAGGTGACTCTGACCTTCAACAGTCTGAGCCAACCAATTCAGGTTAACCTTTTAAACTTAAGAAAGTGTTCTCATCCTCAGTGAGATACCGGGGGTAAGTTCCCGTCCATGTTCCCCTTGTCAGTAGCCATGTTCACATGCCCAATGGAAGATACAGTTAAGGTACCAAACAAAGAGTTATCACCCTGCAAATTTATAAGGTTGACCAGGCAACTCCCTTGATCCACAAAAACACATGCACACACCTTATGGATGACTAGGATGGTCAAGATTTTCTAGCTGGATATTGAGAACGCTGCACATGCTGTGGACCATCCAGCTCTTGAGATTCCTGAGTGATTCATGTTCACACTGGGCCTTTGCCTTGTAGATGGCAAGTGCAAAACAAATGTTTGTGGAATGAGTTAATTGATAGAATGAATCATCATCATCATCAGATACTGTCATTGTCAAAAAACGTTTGTCAGTGTCCATTGTACTCTAAATCCTCCAAATTACAGAAGAAAAATGGAGCTGGGCGTTTTTAACCATTCATAGAATTACAGAATCACAGAATCTTGTTGATGAAAAAGATCTCAGTGGTCATATGGTCCACCATGTACCAAAAAGGAATCCTCTTTATTTGACCAATAAGTGGTCAAATGGCCTTTCACTGAAGACCTCTAGAGAGGGGGGACTCACTGCCACCCAAGGGATCCCATTTCCCTTTGGGTTAGCTTTTATTGTTAAGAAGTTTTTACTTATGTAATATCTGAATTTAATTCTCTATAACAGGCCTGCACAACATAGGGCCCGAGGGCCATCAGTCTCTGACGATGCCTGGTTGCTGGGGTCATGGGACAGCTGCCTGAAATCCTCTGGTAGGCCGTGAGTAGTCGACGGGCCTTATTTTGTGCAGGCCTGCTCTATAACTTCCACACACTGTGCCTAGTTTTGCCCTCTGATGCGCAAAGAGAACAAATCTATTTCTCTTCCCCTGAGGAACTTTGAAGCTAAATGGAGAAGATAGGAAAACAGAAGTGAATTATGACCTGAAATAATTATAATCAACATATTTAACATATAATTAATATAAATATAAATATAATGATAACAAATAATACTTTGGCATTCTGGTGAAGTCTGTGGACCCTTTTTCAGAGTAATGTTTTTAAATGTATAAAATAAACATGATTGCAAAAGAAACAAATTATACTGAAATAGTTATCAAAATATTACAAAAAGATAAGTTCATGGACTCCAGGTTAAGAAATCTGCCGCACAACTAAATTCATTAAGTACTTCAGAATTGCCACTTACATATCTGCTAAATTTGAAATCAGAGGACCTGGCTTTGAATCTTGGCGTTGCCACGTTGGTGACCTTAGCCGAGCAAGCCACCCTCCAAGGTCTCAGTTTTCTCATCTGTAAAATAAGAGAACTCAACTATGTGGTCTCTAAATGTTCTTCCAGCTCTGGAGGCCCAAGGAGTAGAAACTCTCTTCCGGTGGCCAGAAAGAGCTGTCTCCTTGATGTTTCAAGCCCCAGGTTGTAAACAGCAGAAAGCCAAATCCAAGCTGACCAAACACTGCAAAAGCCACAAAGACGGGTTCAGCTTTATTTATTCTACATCCTGGGACTCGTGTTCCTGTGCATTCATTTGCCAGACTCTGATTCTCCAACACTTTCACCTGTCACCGTTCAGCATTAATCACTTAACGGTAGAAGATGGAGTGGAAGCTCCCATTTGCTCAGCATTTCCCATGAAGGCTTTGGCACTGGCCACGTGCCAGGCCTGACAAACAGTCGTGAATGCAGCTTGACATAAAGTGATGGGCTTTTTGAGGTGACTCTGCTGAACATCTTTTGTGCCTGGCAAAATAATTATCATGCTAACTTTTATTTTTCACAAAATAAAATTTGATGAGTGTTTTCTTTTGAACAGATTATAAGATGTGATTGTGTCTCTGAGGTTTATGTGCAGGCATGTATCTGTGTATGTATCCCTGTGTGTATATGTGCGTTTCTCATGCTGCCTTTGTCCTGTCTGCAGGGTGAAAAAAAAAGAAAGAAAAAACCTCACAGATTACCAGGCCCCTATTAAACTATATGTGAAAATTTTAACTCTTACTACTCAAAGCTATGTCTGTGGGAATAAAATACTATTAGGCGGTGTGTGGTACAATGAGCAGGCCTTAGAATAAAGAAGACCTGAATTCTAGTCCTTTGACTGGATTGTTGTGTGACCCTGAGCAAAACCCTTAACCTATAAACTATATAATCTATTACTTGTAAATTATAGTTTATAGCTGAGTTGCCAATTTTGCATTGATGGAGGGAGTTTCCCCTCCATTAAGAGTGCCCTACAATGATAAGTTAACCAGTCTGGACCAGATAACATGTCAGACCTTCCCTCCCACTCCTTGGCTACCCCCCCCGCCCCTCCACCTCCCAAATACTCAAACCTACACAGTACAGT
Source organism: Phascolarctos cinereus (assembly GCF_003287225.1). NCBI lineage: Eukaryota > Metazoa > Chordata > Mammalia > Diprotodontia > Phascolarctidae > Phascolarctos > Phascolarctos cinereus. Next base: position 349,263,452 of record NW_027555958.1, read on the forward strand.
GAAGCTTTATACTTTCAGTCGGGGTGGATGGGTGGGTGTGAGACATCACGTCTGGTCTACTGTTTAAATATTATACTGTTTCCTCACTTTTGGAGATAGAAACATTCTCCATGGAAATGTTGCCCATGTCCTGACCCAGAGTGGCGATGGACTCAAGCTGCAGTTTGATACATACATATATACATATACATATACATATACATATACATATACATATACATATACATATACATATACATATACATATACATATACATATACATATACATATACATATACATATACATATACATTCGTTATTCATATATATACACACACGTTGACATGACCAGTATAAAAATTTGTTTTGTTTGTCTATGCATATTTGTTAAATGGGGTTTTTCTCCCCAATGGAAGGGAATGTGAAAGACAAAATAGATTTTTGTTAATTGAAAAAAAAATTAAATGAAAAATGAAATTAATTAAAATACAAATATAATAAAATATATTACAAAAAATTAAAAAAAGGAAATGTTACCATGTCATTAACTCCAAGAGAATTGAGTTTGAGAGTGTGTGGGTGTGTGCCTATAAGAAAGTGGATCAGTGAATTTATGACATTTCTTTTTTCTAAGGGGGAGTGAGTTTTTGAAGTGCCTCTGAACACAGTGGGAATAAGATAGAAATAAGAGAAGTCAGTCTGACTCAGTGTTACTCTTCCTTCTTACATAAATACGCCCACTACTAATCATACCTGTTCTTACCAATTTATAAAAATGTTTTACAGATAGATGACACAAAATATGTAAAAGAAGGGTGTACTGTTACAGAAGCCAAAGTATTTTTTTGGTAGTGGTTCACGACAGTGAACTATGACTAAATCTGCTACTGTTTTTCTCTAACAGTTTTTTCCCCACAAGGAAAGACATTGTCTCTTTACTGCTCTGACTCATTGCCTTCATCATCTCCTTCAAACACTTAAAGAAAAGACACACATCATTAGGAGGTACACAGCAAATGTGAGTGATCTCTGTTCATAAAAGGGAGGTCTTGAAAAAGCATGGGTAAACCCGAGCCCTTTAATTTTCTCCTGTATGGATTCAATTAAAAGAACTGGGCCTACCCAAAGTGGGCCAGTTATCCCACTGTTTGTTTTTTTTGAAGTGATTATTATTTCATTGATGTATGTGTAGTTAAAGCACCCTCTGCCATTTTATCCTTTTTCATTTTTATTCCCATCTTTCTGTGAATCCTCTGTAGAGGATTGACCCCAAATCATAGTATCATAGATTTCAGCCTATAATGGACCTCAGAGATCCAACTTCTAATCCAACTTCCCCTCACTTGACAGATGAGGAACCTGAGGCTTAAAAGGTTAAGTGATGTCCAGGGTCACATGGTGTCATAGATACACGGGTATTCTTGACTCCATATGGAACCTCTATTATGCTATGCTCTCTCTCAATGTGGAGGCCTTACTCTGGTTCCTTTAATATTTTAGGGATCCAGGTGTAACATTCAGGTTGTTAATCTATTGTCCCATGCTTTATGTGACCAGGCTACCTCCTTTTCTGTCTATACTCATCCTGGACAGTATTATTTGTACCACTTTTGAAATCCATATTTTGAAAGGAAGAAAGCGTCATTTTTTTTTTAAAGGATGAATCTTTCATCTTTGCAGAAAGTCCAGCCCATGACACTGAGGCTGTTGCTTGCTTATTGAGCGTGTTCCCACGCTATGCTGTTAATTAAAATGAAAAAAGTAGGGAAGGCTTAACGAGGAATTGAGTGCAGGGGCTAGATGATGCAGGTTTTAGAAGAGAGTCAGTGGCAGGATGTGACAATAGAAGAGAGGAGAGAGATTGTAATGTCTGGCATCGATTAGTGGCTGATTGCCTGCATGCTTAGTCACTGTGCTCTCTGGTGCTGGGATGGGGATTGTTCATAGTTCTTACAGATATTCAGAAGGATAGAAAGATGCTGGATTGAAATGGGATGGCGGTCTTATTAACAAATGAGGGGGAAGTCTTGGAAACAGATCTCTTGTGACCCCGGGGCTGATTGATACCGGTGGCCATCTCAGGGTCTTTTAGAAAAGGGAGTCCCTTTCTGTAGGGCGTGCTATAAATCTGGGTATTTTTAACTTTGTCAGTTAGATGGCAGCATAATCTTAGTAGAAAAGCATGAGATGATGGGTGTGAAAGCTTACCTTCTCTTCCCGAGTCTTTCACTGACTGCCATACTTGGTGTGGGCAAGGCATTGGCTTCTCCTTGTACAGGACAGTTGTCAACTATAGATAATGAAGCTGGCCTCTGAGTATCATCATGAGTATTTAGAGCTCACTAGGGAAATTTGCTGTTGCCATATTCAAGTCCTTGTATAGCATGTCCAGACAAAAAGAGACTGTGTATATTAAAATTGGTGATGACTTGTGGCCCTTTTAGTGTAGACACCCTCCAGAGACTTAGACTATGGGAAGGAGAGGTTAACTCTAGACCAGTAATTCTTAACCTAGGATCTATGAAATTTTTTTTTTAAATTTCCATATCTATATTTCAATGTGATTAGTTTCCTTTGCAGTCCTACATATTTTATTGTATGCATTTAAAAACATCATTCTGAGGAGTCTATAGGCTTCACCAGGATTGCAAAGGAGGACACAAAAAATGCATTAAGAATCCCTTCCCTGGACAGAGCGCACAATTTAAGCCCGTAGGCCTTTGACACTAGTGCTTAATCACTGGTGATGAGTATGATAATAATAGCTAGCATGTATATAGCATTTTAAGGTTTGCAGTTGTTGTTCAGCCATTCAGTTATAAAGTCTGACTCTTTGTGACTTCCGTGGAACATACTGTCCACAGGGCTTTCTTGGTAAAGACACTGGAGTGGTTTGCCATTTTCTTCTCCAATGGATTGAAGCAAACAGAGGTTAAATGAGTTGTCCAGGGTTACACAGCTAGTAAATGTCTGAAGGTGGATTTGAACTCAGGTCTTTCTGATTCCAGGCCCACTAAGTCATCTAGCTGCCTTTAAGGTTTGCAAGCTGCTTTACAAATATCTCATTATATCCTCACAACCACCCATTGAGGTAGATGCCGTTATTGTCCTCATCTCACAGATGAGGAAACTGAGACAAACAAAAGTCAAGTGACTTGTCCAGGGTCACACAGCTAGTAAATACCTAAGGCTGGATTT
>NW_027555958.1:352584129-352746629 GCF_003287225.1 Phascolarctos cinereus
GGGGAGGCAGGAACGAGGCTAAGGATATGAAACTGCTGTTGGAGAGTGTCAGGAAGCCCCTTGGCTGAAGAACTAAGAAACATCCTTTCCTTGCCTGACATGATCAGACTGGAATTTTATTTTATTCTTTGGCCTATGAAACTCAAACAGGATAGCCCAAAAGCTCAAATCCCCAACAACCAAATGACCCGTGTCCTCCATTTACCCTTGTTCTGAGCACTGTGCTAAGTGCTGGAGATATAAATACAAAATGACAACAAAAAGAAGGTCTATATCTCAAGGAGCTTGGGGGAAAATAGCACATATAAAGGAACTGAAAAGCAGAGGGGTCCAAGCAGAATGTACCCAGGAGAGGCCATGGTGAGGAAGACCAGGAAAGCCCAGCCAGGAGGGGAATGAAGTATGGCCAGCTGGGCCCCTCCCCAAAATGGAGACCCCAGAAGGAATTCACCAATGGGAGAAAGGGGCAGGCATGGTAGAGCGATGTGCTGGGGTGAGAAGGCAACTCAGTGATAGCGGTAAAGTCCAGAGAGAGTCAGAAGTGCAGGATGTTTCCAGGCATGTGTGATGGAGGGGCCCTTCCCTCGATGTTTCAGATCATGTTCATGCAAACACACTCTGGTTCCTCTCAGTCATGGCCATGCAAGCGTTCCTACTGAGTGCTGGAAAGAAGTCTTCTCTTTGACTACTGAACCAGAATTAAGGGGATAACTAAGAGATGGGATATGCCCATTTCACAGGCTTCTCTTTATACCAGATTCAAAAGGCAATTACCTAGTCAGGGGAGTAAGGTGAAAAAAAGTGGCCCCATCTGGCCTTGCCTTGTCCCAAACATACCAAACATTTCTAAAGTGCTATCAAGTTTACGGCGTTCTCACTCGTAGGATCTCATTTGATCTCAACAGTTCTTACATTACCTACCTCACCCAGTTGTAGCATAAAAATCACTTTGGAAATGGTGTAGAAATGTGAGTGTTTGTTATTGCAACTGCTCTATAACTTAGGAACTGGTCTTTAAGAGTGGCAATAGCTACAAGTCAATCAAATAATTAACATTTATTAAGCCTGCTGTGCACCAGGCACCATGCTAAGCTCTGAGAATACAAAAAGAAGCAAAAGACAACCCCTGCCCTTGAGAAGCTTACAATCACCTCACTGCCAATAAGGTGATAAAGCTCTCAGAATATAGGAAGGAAGAAAATAATAAACACTTATTAAGTACCTACCTAGGCAGCTAGGTGGCTCAATGGATGCAGCACTGGGCTGGAAACAGAAAGACTCATCTTCACGAGTTCAAATCCGACCTCAGACACTTTCTAACTGTGTGACCCTGGACAAGTCACTTAACTCTATTTGCCTCGGTTTCCTCATCTATAAAATGATCTGGAGAAGGAAATGGCAAACCACTCCAGCATCTTTACCAAGAAAACCCCAAATGGGATCATGAAATGTTAGACACAACTAAAACACAACAGAAGGCTCTACCTACTATGTGCTAAGCACTTTATAATGATCTCATTTGATCCTCACAACAACCCTGGGAGGTAGGAGTTATTATTATCCCCATTTTACAGCTGAAAAAATTGAGGCAGAAAGATGTTAACTGACTTGCCCGGTGTGACATAGCTAATAAGCATCTGAGGCCGGATTTAAACTCAGGCCTTCCTGATTCCAGGCCCAGTGCTCTATTCACTGTGCCACCTTCCTGACTCTAATTTAGCTAAGTTAATAGCTAGGTGGATGACAGGCAGTTAGTCCATCACCAGTACTCAGAGCCTTTCCACCTTGATAGAAAGGACCTGTTAGAGCTCATATTTTGGCTGGCCTCCACATGGTAATGAAGCACGAGAGTAGGAATTTAGTAGAGAAAGAGGAGGAAAAGAAGGAGGAGGAAGAAGGAGGAACAAGAAGAAAGGGAGAGCATGCTATTCAGTGGTGTGCTAGAAAAAGCCCAGAGAGACTCACAAGAGCTGATTGTTAAATTTTCAAGAATTTTTGCAAGCTGGTTATGAAACACAGCCAGTGAGCAATTCAATCAGCTCCTATACCAATAATGATATTTGTTGCTTTAAAGGAATTGGTGTCAGCCACAGCAGAGTGTATTCTTACACATTGTTGTCTAGTTTCAATGACTGTGACTTTAACAATGAATATTTGAAAGTGAACATAATTGCAAATTATTCTTTTTTAATATTTTATTTTTTCCAGTTATATATTAAAAACAATTTTTGACACTCTTTTCTTTAAATTTTGAGTTCTAAATTGTCTCCCTCCTCTGCCCCCTCATTGAGAAAGCAAGCGATTTTATATGGGTTATACATGTACAGCAAAACATATTTCCATATTACTCATGTTGTAAAAGAAGACACAGACCAAAAAAAGAAAAATAAATAAAGTTTTTAAAAGTGTGCTTCAATCTGCATACAGACTCCATTAGTTCTTTCTTTGAAAGCTGACAGCATTTTTCATTATAAATCCTTTGGAATTATCTCAGATCATTTTATTGCTGAGAATAGCTAAATCACTCACAGTTGATCATCATTACAATATTGCTGCTACTGTGTACAATGTTCTCCTGGTTCTGCTCACTTCACTTTGCATCAGTTCATGTAAGTCTTTCCAGGTTTTTATGAAAGCATGCTGCTTGTCATTTCTTATAGCACTATAGTATTCCGTCGCAATCATATACCACACTTGTTCAACCATTCCACAATTGATGGACATTCCTTCAATTTCCAATTTTTTGCCACCACAAAAAGATTTGCCATAAATATTTTTTGTACATATAGGTCCTTTTCCTCTTTTTTGTTTTGATCTCTTTGGGATACAGACCTAGTAGTTCTATTTCTGGGTCAAAGGGTATGCAAAGTTTTGTAGCCCTTTGGGTATAGTTCCAAAGTGTTCTCCAGAATGTTTGGATCAGTTCACAACTCCACCAACAATGTATTTTCCCACATCCCCTCCAATATTTGTCATTTTCCTTTTCTGTCATATTAGCCAATCTGATAGGTATGAGTCAGTACCTCAGAGTTGTTTTAATTTTCATTTCTCTGACCAACCATGATTTAGAGCATTTTTTCATATGACTATAGATAGCTTTGATTTCTTCATCTGCAAACTGCCTATTAATAGCTTTTGAACATTTGTCGATTGGGAAATGACTCATAATCTTATAAATTTGACTCAGTTCTCTATATGCTTTAGAAGTAAAGACATTGTCATAGAAACTTGCTGTAAAAAAATCTTTTCCCAATTTCCTGCTTTCTTTCTAATCTTGACTGCAATGGTTTTGTATGTGCAAAACCTTTTTAATTTAATGTAACCTAAATTATCAATCTTACATCCCATAAATATCTTGCATTTTTTTTTAGGCAATTGGGGTTAAGTGACTTGCCCAGGGTCACACAGCTAGTAAGTGTCAAGTGTTTCATCTGAGGCCAGATTTGAACTCAGGTACTCCTGACTTCAGGGCCGGTGCTCTATCCACTGTGCCACCTAGCTGCCCCCTTCCATATTTTTCTGATGGTGTTGATACAATACTGGGAAGAAAATCTGGAGTAGTTATAAAGTTGTCAGAAATTTTTCCTAAAATCATCATTTGGTACTGTTTAAATCATCGATTTGTAATAATTACTAAATGAGTCAATATCTGAAATAAAACAAGTTAATCATTTTTAAATGTTTCTGGATAAAATGTATTCTATTTATTACCAATCTAATAAAAATCAAAATGAGCTAGAAACCACTACTAAAGAATTTGAAATCAAAACTATTAAAATTGTCAAGTACTAGGATTGAGATGAGCAACTTATAGTTTATGAGCTGTTACTGGTGTATGGCACACATACCCTGAACTATAGATACATTTTTCTCATTCCTCTTATTCTGGGTTGGAAAAAAGATTAGCTAGCATTAATTTCTTTCGAGGCCTAGCTTTAATGATTGACGTTCTTAAAGAATTTTCATTATTTTTAACTGCCTTCCAGTCAAGATTACTAACATTCAGAAAGCATGAAAATTAATCAAAAGCACCAGAAGAACACTGGAAAATTTAAAGATTTGTCCTGGAAAGCATGAATCTCAAAATGAAAATCTGATTAAATCAAATAAATTTAAAGAAGTTACATTTAATAAAAGTAATAAATATAATGTTTTCCTAGGGTTATGTTACTAGAAAATGTTCAACATATGAATTTTATATCTTTTATTAGACAGAAGTAACAATGAAAGCATTTTAAATTATTTTTATTTGTTTAAATTATTTCTTTATATTTTGGCCTTATGATGAATTAACTTCAATATGGCTGGCTGATGAAAAAAATCACATCAGTTAAGTAAATTTTTAAAACATAAAATTGATTTGAATAATTTTCAGGATTTTATAGATAATGTAGAATCAGACAATGTTCTAGTCCAACTATACAAAAAGCTAAAAAGATAGTATTATTGCAATCAATAAAACTGAAGCTAAAAGGCTTCAGTTTAATGAATATAATTTGTATGAAGGTGAGATATAGTTTAACAGTAGATCATGTATCAGATTTAATGACAATAAATTTATTGAGAAGAGAGTTAATAGATTGGGATTCAATTCCATTTGTAAACTTATGATTGAATTGCAACCATAAATTAGCCACAGATACAAGGTGAGTTTGGCAAAATGAACAAAAGCATTCTGTGAGAATCAGTTGGCTATATGGAATTTGCAATAAAGAATATTGTATATCTTATTACTATTTGTAAATTGTGTGCTACACATCCCTTATGTAAGTAAAATTTGTAACAACCTTGTGTACGTTTATATGCATACTTTTTTTTTGGAAAGCCAGTTGTTAAACATTTACCAGCACACCACTGGCTATACTGGAATGTTAAAGGGATTGTTGAAATGCATTCCAAGACCCTTAACTCTTTAAGGTTAACAACATGCTATTGGTCCAAAAAAAGTCAGGATGATATGGAGACCCATAGCGCATTGGATGGCTCTCCCTATGGTGCATTTATGGGAGGAAATGGATGAGAATCAAACAGAATAGGTGGTTGTAGATGGGTTATAACCTGAATCATAAAAAGAATATGTATATCAAAGAGATCCCAGAGCCACTGAACGAGTGAAATTTATTCAAAAAACCCTCACTATTCAAAATAGGACTGGATGGGCCATCATTCACCCTGCTCCATCCCCTCCCGTCTAGGAGCTTCTTTTGTTTTGGGGAAAAAAAAATCATTCTGATTATCATCATCAACAAAGGTTAAAATTGTAAAAGATTACCTATCCCCATCACTCCATTTAGTAGATGGGGAATCTAAGGCTTAGCCAGAAAAGTTGTGACCCACCCAAGGCCAAAAAGCAAGTTAAGTCCTGTCCAAGAAGGATTGATCACACGATGTCCATGGTATCCTGGAGACAGTCCACTGCTAAAATGAACCATAAAACATAGACACACATACGACTCACAACTAGAGGGAGGGGGGAGAGAGAGAAAAGAAAGAAGAGAGAGAAAGAAGAGAAGGAGGAGGAGGAGGAGGGGAGATAAAGAGACAGAGAGGGAGAAACAGAGAGATAGCTATTTCTAGTTTTTTATTGGGGCTAGGAAAGGCAACCCTTAGTGGTAAGAATTGAATTGAAAAGAAAAATTATTTTATTTGGAGATGGTAAAGGAGGAAATAGAACTGGATCAATAATAATATTAACTCATAATTATATAGTGATTTAGTACAGAATACAATAATCCAATGAGGTAGGTAGAACAAATATTGTTATACCCATATTATGGATGAGAAAACTGAGGATCATAGAGGTGATGTGACTTTCCTAGGGTCACCTAGCTAAGAAGTGTCAATCAATAAATATTTGAGCACCTGCTATGTGCCAGGAAGTTAGGTGCTGCAGTAGATAGAGTACTAAGCCTGGAGTCAGGAAGACCTGGGTGCAAATCCAGCCTCAGACATTTACTAGCTGTGTGACCCTGGGCAAGGCACTTAACCCTCAGTTTCCTCATCTGCAAAAAGAGCTGAAGAAGGAAATGGCAAACCAATCCAGTATCTTTTGCCAAGTAAGCCCCAAAAGGTGTCATGAACAGTTGGACACAACTGAAATGACTGAACAACAGCATATGCCAGGCACCATGCTAAGTGCTAGTGCTACAAAGAAAGGCAAAAGACAACCACTGCCCTCAGGGAGCTCACAATTTAATGCACAAACAAGCTATATACTGTAAAGTTAAAATTTTATTTTAATTCTATTTTGCTAGGACTTAAGGTAGATTTAACATTCCCTTTCCTGGTTCCTTCTCCCACCTGTCTACCTATCCCTCTCTTTCCTGAGAAACTTGATTAAAAAGGTTAAATCTCATCAATTTAAACCATTGTAGCAACTCCTATGGCCTAAGAACCTTTGTCTTGCTACTGAAATCACATGTTTTGGCTGTGGTTAGGGGTTTCAGAAGAGGAGCTCCAAATGATGTAATCTCAGTTCTGACTACGTCATCAATAGCCAATCAGAAGAAAACACACTTACACTGCTTAAGATTTTGCTCAGGCATCTTTCTTATTATTATAAAAAATGTTATCAGTCTTTACTCAAAGTCTCCAGTCATTGACAGAATCCTTATTATTACTGCTAGCCTAACTAAAAAATTGGTCGTGCTCAGAACTTTGTCTCTCAGTTTACCTTAATTTTCAAATGTAATAATGCAGAATAAATAGTAAATAATTAACAGAGGGAAGTCACTAGAATTAAAAGGGGTTAAGAGAGGTTTCCTGTAGAAGGTGGGATTTTGGTTGGGACTTAAAGAAAACCAGGGAAGTCAGGAGGCAGAGATAAGGAAAGAGAGCATTCCAGTAATTGGGACAGTCAGAGAAAACACTCTAAGTTAAGAGATGAAATGTGTGGGAACCAACACTCATACTCAGATCTGACTTCAAGGACAATGCACTTCCTACTAAACCACACTAATGAGGATGGGATCTAGACCCCAAAAAGGAAAAACCCTGGACTTTCCCACATGGCCTAATCTCTGGCGTTCCCCTGAGGCTATAATCCCATCAACTGGCCTTTCATTGTGGCTATGCCCAATCTCTGTTACCCTTAATCTAGCCTGGCCCTCCATTGTCTTACCTCCCTGTGCCCCCCCCATTTCCCACCCTTAATCCTATCTAGGTTCTATTCTCCCATGGCCACCCCTAGAGTTCTATTACCTCAGAGTACTTGGCCACTTCTAGATCCCTCCCATTGTCTTTCTGTATGTAAAGTCCATCTTGTCTCCATTAAGACGCTCAGATTTTCACAATCTAGCCAATAGCTCACAGGTGCTCAGATTCCTTAAGAGTCTGGCTAATATGGCAAATCTTCAGTAAACCTTGTTTTTGGCTAAAAGAAGGCTTGGGTAGAATTCTTTCGGACAGGACCCGAGTGTCGTCATGATTTTGAGATTCTAGGACCCCTAACCTCTAGACCTCATCAACGCCAGCACAAAACACCCTAGATAAAGGCCAGGGAAGAGTTATACCTATGCAAGTCTAGACTTATGGATAAATGGGTCAGGTGGTTGCCCCCTGGTACAACCCAAAGGAAACCGAGAAAATGTGGAGATGGAGACATATGAGTTAGAAAATAATATCATCAAATGGATTTGGAACTGAATGGCGGGCCACACTCAAAGAGTAGCTATCAATGGTTCAATGTCACTGTGGCAGGAAGTCTCCAGTGAAGTGCCCCAGGCATCTGTACTTGGTTCTGCGCTATTTAACATTTTTATCAATTACTTGGATAGAAGTATAGATGGTTTGTTCATCGAAATTGCAGTTGACAGAAATGTGAGATAGATGGACAACAGCAAAATCACAAAGGATTTCAACAGGTGAGAGTACTGAGCTGAAGCTAAGATGAAATTCAGTGGGAATAAATGTAAAGTCTTGTACATGGATACAAAAAATCAACTTCACAAGTATGAGACAGGATGCATGGATAGAAAGTAGGTAACATTTATATAGCTCTTACTATGTGCCAGGCACTGTGCTAAGCACTTTACAATTATCTCATTTGATCCTCACAACAACCTGAGGGGAAGTGGGGGAAAAGCAGGTATTCTTATTATCCCCATTATACAGATGAGAAAACTGATATTAAGTGACTTGCTCAGGTTGACACAGCTAGTAAATGTCTGAGACCATATCTGAACTCAGGTCTTCCTGACTTCAGGCCTGGCACTCTAACCGCTCTGCCCTAGAGGCCTCATTCTGAGAAAGATCTGGGGATTTTAGCGGACTATAAGTTCAATATGAGTCAGCAGTGTGATGTGTCAGCCAAAAAAAGCTAATTTGATCATGTGCTTGATTAAGGGGTATAGCTTCCAGGTGGAGGAAGGCGAGAGCTTTACTATACTCTGTCTTTTTAACTTGGACAGGATCACTCCTTGTCACTCCAGTTTATCCAGCAACTTTCAAAAACTCATAAATTGATCAAGGAATTTCTTTTAGTCTAAAGCCCACAACTGGATTGATTGATTCAAAGAAGTGTTTTGGCCTTGTGCCCACCTAATCTTCACTTCTAAGGAATTTAAGGTTCATCTGACAAAAGTTATCAGGGCATAGAATCTTGTCACTTACTTTAAGCAGGATGGGGTAACTGATTGAATCGATCAAGAGATCTCTACCCTTTACACAGGAATCTTCTATGCCCTTAACCTTCCATTTGCTAAAAACTCCCATGCTACATATAATGCTAATTACTGGTGCCTTCCTGCCTACGTCACCAGAGTTGTGAAATAAATCAGATGTACTTGAGAAAGGCTCGGTCCCTCCCCATAAAGCCGCTGGCCCTTTCCCTCAGTGCTGAGTTGCCCTTGTGATGGATGGGCCCATCCCATTGAATTAGGAAGACAATGAGAACCTCCTATAACTCAGATGACCAAGTCTTGAGGCCACCTCTTGCCTCATCCCTTTCTTACTTCTTCTATAGCCTAAAGATCAACTCACTTGATGTTCAGCATCACCCCCCTGACAGTTAACTCCCAGATGTATTATATTTGCTCCAATGGTTGTAATCTAGTTGTATCCTGTACATATTTTTTTGTCCTGTGAACCTAGTTCCTCCGGCTCCAACATCTGTCCTCTTTCCACAACTGCTGAAAGGAAAAATTCTTTGTTCGGGCTTTCACTCCAGTTAAGGAGGCAAAACTCAATACAAAGAGAATCAAGAGAGTTTATTAAAGTACGTCAAGGTAGCAATACATTAACAGACTTATCGCTGGGGATCAGCAATGGCTTCAAGATGGGGAAGCTTTTATTGATGACTTTTGTAATGAGATAAAGACAATACAGATAGGTCCATGTCAGCAGAAGGTATTGGGTCATTGAATCTCAGTTCCTCATGTAGAAGTACATGACAATTTCTAGGTACAAACAGGTAGGGAGAAGACGTGTGTGTGTGTGTGTGTGTGGTTTGTCCTTCGTTCTTGAAGAGGACCATGACATCAGGGAGATTACTTACTACATGAGGAATATCTGGTAATACAAAGCTACAGACTGATGCATCTCTCCTACACTGATTGACAAACAGGTCTGGGAACAATGCGTCACTGAGTCAGTCTAACTTTCAACACAAGTACATCATTAAGACCACAGATCCATTCAGTGGAAAGAACACTTGATTTAGAGTCAGAGAACTTTAATAGGTATCTAACGTTGGGCAAGTTTTTCACCTCACTAGGACTCAGTTCCTCATCTATAAAAATGATAGGGCTGTTCTAAGTGAAATCAAGGGTCCTTTCCAGCTACAAATCACTGAATTCTGCCTCATCACCCTCAAGAATATTAGCCGTTTGGGGCAGCTAGGTGGCACAGTGGATAGAGTACTGGCCCTGGAGTCAGGAGGACCTGAGTTCAAATGTGACCTCAGACGCTTGACACTTACTAGCTGTGTGACCCTGAGCAAGTCACTTAATCCCATTGCCTACCAAAAAACAAACAAAACCAAGAATATTAGCCCTTTAAAAGGAATGAATTTGCAATTATGTAATACCCAGGCATGTACCAAAAGGAGCTGGGTATGTCCCTCTCCTCCTCTACCATCCCTTGAACAAGGTGAGGATGCTCTAGACACAGTGTGAATTCCCTAGCAACAAGGTATATAGATTCTCCTTGCGTTGAGTATTTATTGTCCCACTGGTGAGGCCTTTTCTCAGGCACTGACTCAAATTCATGGCTTCAACAGAGCCCAACCATTGGACCTGTGACCAAGTGACAGATGGGTCACAAGCGACATCTCAGACTGAGGGCAATCAGGTGGTGGACATATTTTTTTTTTTAGTAGATGAATATTCCTGGCATTTCTGAAATCATGCCAGTAGTAGCAACATCTGCTTACACTAGGCGTCAGGCCAGTCCAGCGTATGTCTGCCTTCCTTCTTTACGCTCTAGTCCCCAAGTACCCATTGCTCAGGGATATTTAATGGCCTGCTTGAGTAGAATTTATAAATGAGATTGAACAAGAAAAAAAATAGATCATCCCTCACATTGTATCATATCCTTATGGTTGTTAGCCAAAATAGCCAGATCCTTGGCCCCCACTGGTCCTATCTGCCTCACACTCACTCCTTAAAGGTTTGTTTCGTCTGCTTTGTTAAATTGCTAAGCTTGATCAGCCAGCCATATGTCCTCTGCACAACCAGCTTGTTTCCATTTTCTGACTCTGGCCTCCACTTTCTCTACAGTGAGTGAAAACAGGCCAAGGTAATGTACACAGTTATCTCTTCCACATCGTGGCAGGGTTAGGGACGTGACACCCCCATGATCCAGAAAATCCACATAAAATTTTTTGGCCCTCCCTTTGTACCAGAAAAGAAGTCTGAATTTTTTCTTTTTCTTTTATGGCGTGTTTACAATACCTTAGTGTAAAATTTGGATTAGACATTTGGTCATAGGCTCTGTGTCATCTGCTGGCTTTCACATGTCATCTGCGGCTTCTGCAAAACAATTCCCATTTAACTTCTTAAGGCAACTAGCAATATATTGAAACCGCAATGGGGAAAGTCTCAATGTGGAAGGGATAAGTGTAGTATGTAAATAGGTATTATGTTGGACTGAAGTTTAAAAATTATATCAATAACAATAATGGCCCAAACCTGGGCACCCAACCATGCCAGCTGGCATACTATTGAAAAATTATGACTAAACTGAATTTTTATAAAATGAGTTATGCTTTACATGCACTAGAGGAGCTAATTATTCAAATGAGACCTTTGATTAAATCTTTTGTAAAGTGAAGAATTCCTTTATAATGTAAATAGTCTGCAACTAACATATCAGTTTTCTAATTTAGGATTTTTACATTCTGGATTTTCTTAAAGCAGGCATGACTATATTATAGTACCTCCCTCTTTTGATAAAGCTTTATAGTTTTCTAAGTGCTTTCATTATATCATCTCATCAAATCTAGAGTTATATATTTAGAACTTCAAGGGACTTTAGAAGCCGAATGGTCCAAACCTTTCATTTTGAAGATGAGTAAACTGAAGCCCAGAGAAACTAAGTACATCCTCCAAGACTGCAAAGTAGCAATTCCAGGACTTGAACCCAGGACTCCAAATCTCACACTCCACCCATTATATCATGCTGCCTGCATCATAGCAGGCATGTGGGGTAAGCAAAGCAGGTCCATTTGATAGATGAGGAAAATTAAGTGTCAGAGAGTTTATAGGATTTGCTCAAGGTCACATAGCTAATTTTTTTTTTCCACTATGAGCAAATTCGGAGGGTCATGTAAATTTTTTATGGGTCTTTGATAAGCAGACTTTTACAGGCGCCTTCTCTGGGTCTCCTATGTACCCCACCACCACCAGCAGCCCAGTTTTTCAGATTTTAATGCACTCTCTACTCCTTTAATTTTCCTGCAATTCTGATTCCATGACCTTACTTGACTCTGTTTCCTATTGCTCTCTCTCTCTGGTCTCCTGAGGGCCATCCATAATTTCTTGAGTCATTTAGTTCACCGCATTTGTTATGCTTACTATAAATAATAACAAGAATAACTGACATTCAAATAGTGCT
Organism: Phascolarctos cinereus; assembly: GCF_003287225.1. Classification (NCBI taxonomy): domain Eukaryota; kingdom Metazoa; phylum Chordata; class Mammalia; order Diprotodontia; family Phascolarctidae; genus Phascolarctos; species Phascolarctos cinereus. The sequence goes on from NW_027555958.1 coordinate 352,596,181, forward strand.
TTAAAGACTCTGCATATTTAATATATCATTTGATCGCCATACTTTATATGTGTATATAAAATATGTATAAATACAGTTTATATATGAATTTTATATATATATATATATATATATATATGAATTGACACTTGCAACTGCCCTGTGAAGAATGCATTATAGGTAGTATTATTCTCATTTTGAAGATGAGAAAACTGAAGCACAAGAGAGATTGTGACTAGTCCATGATCACTCACTCACTCATTCATTCATTCATTCATTCATTCATTCAACAAAGATTTATTAGGCTATTACTATGTTTCCAAAGCACTGTGCTAGGCACTGGAGATATAAAAAGAAAACCAAATCAGCTCTTGCTCTCAAAGAGTTTACATTTTGGGGGAAAACAATAACACAAATGCAGATAAGCAAGAACATAGTATATACAAAGTAAATACAAAGGCATTTCCACGAGTGTGTGAAGGCACTAACAGCCAGAGACATCAGCATAGGCCTCCTGCTAGAAGGGGGCTTTCAAGCTGAAATTTGAAGAAAGCTTGGATTCTCTACAACGTAGAAGGGAGGAGGTGGTACATTCCAGGTCTGAAGACAGCCTGAACAAAAGGGCAGAGGCTGGAGATTAAATGCTTTGTATAGGATTCCCGTTAATGAGGATAGCCACTAATGCACAATAAGCAATTAACAATCAACAAGCATTTATGAAGCACCTACTATACGGGAGGCCCTGTGCTAGGTACTGAGGATAGAAGTAGAAAGAATGAAACAGTCCCTGCCCTCAAGGAGCTTATATTCTAAAGCCTAGAAAGATAGGCTGGAGGCAGATTGGGAAAGGCTTTCTATGCCAGGCAGAGGAGCTTGTATTTTGAGAGGCAATAGGAAGCTACTGGAGCTTCTTGAGCAGACAGGTGACATGTCAGACCTGTGCTAAAAGAAGATGAGTTTGACAGCTAAGTGGATCAAGGATTGGAAAGGAGAGAAACTGGAGACAGTGGGACCCATTAGGAGGCTGTTGTGATAGTCCAGGTGAGGAACTGAGCTGAAAAGTGGCCATCTGGCCTCTGCAGTAGGGGAAGGGGAAGGGAATAGGGAAGAGGATAGGGGAAGGGGAAGAGGAAGAGGACAGGAGAAAGGGAAGAGGAAGGAAATAGGGGATAGGGGAAGAGGAAGAGAAAAGAGGGAGGGGAAGATGAAGGGGGAAGGAGAAGTGGAAAGGGAAGGAGAAGGGGAAGAAAAAGAGGATAAGAGAAGGGAAAGGGGGAAAAAGAAGAAGAACAAGAAGAGGATAGGGGAAAGAGAAGGGGAAGGGGAAGAGGAAGAGGACAGGAGAAAGGGAAGAGGAAGGAAATAGGGGATAGGGGAAGAGGAAGAGAAAAGGGGAGGGGGATGAAGATGGGGGAAGGAGAAGTGGAAAGGGAAGGAGAAGGGGAAGAAAAAGAGGATAAGAGAAGGGAAAGGGGGAAAAAGAAGAAGAACAAGAAGAGGATAGGGGAAAGAGAAGGGGAAGGGGAAGAGGAAGAGGATAGGGGAAGGTAAAGAAGAGAGGGAGGGAGAGGGAGAGGGGAAAGAAATGTCCATTGATGGGGAATTCCCCACCTTCAGATAAAGTTCATGTCATTTGGGACAACTGTAATCCTTAGGAAGCTCTCTCTCACTTCGGGCTGAAATCTCCTTCCATGTACTTCAACATATAAGCTCTTATTCTGCATCAAGCAGACTGAGTGCAATACTACATCCATGAGACTGCGCTTTAAATTTCTGAGGATAGATACCATACCCCTCCAGTTCCTTCAGCAGATTCTCCTAGCATATGATTTGGAGGCCCCTCACCATACTCTCTCACCCTCCTTTGGACATGTGGCTTCCTGGAGAAGCTCAAATTACCTCAGAATGGCAATAAATAACTGGCTTTCTCCTCATGCTAAGAAGTGTATGTCTTTTGGATCTTCCTTCAAAACCAGCAGACAGATAATGAATAACAGGAACTGATAAACCCACCTCCCACTCTCTCAGGATGTGCCACAGAGAGTCTGGAGACTCAGAGCTAACGCCGGAGAGCACAAGGCTGATGAGGCAGCTGGGATGGGACCTGTCACAAATGGCCACAGCCACTCATCTGGGAATAGGCTACCTCAGACCCCAAGCAGAAAGGGGTCTCAACATGTCGGTTTCCTAGTCACTGAAAATGGGTGGCAAATCCTAGATTCAGGGGTATCAGCAAGCCCAGAGGAGGACCCTCATATACGAACATAGTGCTGTGACTTTAGACTAAATTAACAGAGGCACAAACGTCCAGATCAAGGGAGATTACAGGCCCGCTGCCCTCTATACTGTTCAGACTACATCTGGGATATTGTGTTCAGTTCTGGGTGTCATGGTCAGGGAAGGGCATTAACCAACTGGAGCACATCCAGAAGGTGACTAGGATGATGAGAGGACTGAAAATCACACAATATGAGGACTGGCTGAAGGAAATGTGGGTGCTCTGCCTTAAGAAGACAACAGGCATTAATTAAGCACATAATATGTGGCAGACTGTGTACTAAGTGCTAGGGATACAGAGAAAGAGAAGACAAGATTAAAGTGGGGCATATTGTATCAGTCTCGAAGTATTGGAAAAGTTTTTGCTTGGAAGAGGGATTTCACTTATTTTCCCTAACTCTAGAGGGCAGAACAAGAAACAATGATGGACTTTGCACAGGGGAAGATTTTAGCTTGATATAAGGAAAAACCTAACCTTTGGAACAACTGAATGAATGAGCATTTATTAAGCACCTGGTGGGTGCCAGGCTCTGTGCACCATTCAAAGATAACATTTCCTGCCCTCAAAGGGTTTAATTCTAATAGGAGAGACAATACATGAAGGAAGGGAGGAAGGGAGAATGGAAGGAAGAAGTGAAAGGAGGAAAGAAGAAAGGGAGGGAAGGATAAAAGGAAGGAAGGAAATCAGCATAAGTGCCCACTGTGTACCAGGCACTGTGCCAAGTACTTTACAAATATTATTTCATTTGAACCTTATAACCTTGCAGGGTAGATGCCATTATTATTATTTTCATTTTACAGTTAAAAAAAACCTGAAGCAGACAAAGGTTAAGTGATTTGCCCAGGGTCACACAGCTAGTGAATGTCTGAGGGAGGATTTGAACTGAGGTCTTTCTGACTTTAAGTCCAACTGCTCTATCCACTGAACCACCGATTGCCTGTAGGGGAGGCTGCTCTCAGAGAGTAGAGGAGGGAATTTTGGTCTGGAAAGTCATAGGAATGATGAATGGAGGCAGAAGGCTGTCAATTATTGTGCAATTTCCCAAAGCAATGGCAATTTTTATTTGATTATTATTCCCAGAAAAATAGGTGAGAAGGTAGACTAGTACCCATGCTGCAGAAGAGCAGATGGCAAACTGCTCAGAGTACATGGCTGGAAGATGGAATGTGAAAAATGGTCTAGGGATGGCTAGCTACAATGGGTTAGCTAAGTTTGTACTCTCCCACCAATCAGAACAACTGTTTACTTGGTGGGGGTCCAAAAAACCCTGATGAAAACATGCATAGTCAAGCAAAACATGTATTCCTGTGGGTTGTTATCTTGGAGTTTCAGAAAATGATTGGTGGATTTGTTCTTTTCTACTTTGCTCTCTGTTCTAAGAGAACTGGGCAGTTCTATTTTGTGATCTCTTGAAATATGATGTCTATGCTCTCTTTTTGGCTATGACTTTCAGATGGTCCTGTGATTCTTAAATGGTCTCTGCTTCATCTGTTTTCCAGGTCAGTTGTTTTTGTTATGAAATGCTTTCTATTTTCTTCATTTTTTCAATCAATTGACTTTGTTTTAATATTTCTTGTTATCTCATGGAGTCATTAGCTTCTATTTGCTCCATTCTACTTTTCAGAGAAAAAGCAGCACTGTATTTCCAAGGCCATACATTGCCCTTGAGAGGAAGGCGGGTTTTTGTTTGTACCTCTCTCTCCCCCCCCCACCTGGAGACTTGTAGCAGTTCTTGCCTCAGTTGCCACCAAGGAAGAGAAACAGGGAGTTTCTCCATTCATGCCTTTTGTGGGCACTCTCAGTTCTGGCTTATTGTCACTAAGCAGCAAGTGGACAAGGCTCCACTTGGGAAGAGGTCAGAGCTCCTCCATTACACAAGCTCATGTACTTCCAGAAGCGTATTTACCAAATCCCCAATTCACGTTGGCAGAATCCTACATGCTCTGAGGATTAGCTCCCCAAAGGCAAGTAGTCAGAAAGGGATCCCAAGTCCTTTGTTCATTTCTAACTTTGCTCCCATACAAAGAGGTGAAGCAGATCTCACTTCCTCCCCTGAGAGCTCTCCATGAATCAGGTCAAGGCTACTTGACCTGGCCTTCCAGTCAATCAACCAGCATTTATTAAGCACATAATATGTGGCAGACTGTGTACTAAGTGCTAGGGATACAAAAAAAGAAAGAAAAACAATCAAAGAAAGACAAAAACAAAAAATTGCCTTTGACCTCAAGGAGCTCACATTCTAGTGGGAGAGACAACAATGAGGTCACTATGTACGTACAAGATACATACAGTGGGAATGGAAGGTAGACCCAGATGGAAGGCTATCAAAGTAGAGGGGACCAGGAAAGGCTTCCTACAGAAGGTGAGATTTGAAGGAAGCCAAGAGGCAGAGGAAAAGAGAGGGAGCATTCCAATCATGGGGGACATTCGGTGAAAAGTCATTACACTAGGAGACAGTGTCCTGTGTGAGGAACAGCGAGTAGGATGCAGGGAGGAATAAAGTATAAGAAGCTGGAAAGGCGGGAAGGTGCCAGCTTATGAAGGGTTATACCATTCCCCAGGTGGGGCTCCACATTCCCTGTCATGAGGATTCTTATGGCCTGGATCATATGCTGTCCTTGAGGCAATATGACAGAGCTCAAGTACAGAGAGGAGAGCCCTGGGAACCACAATTATCAAACCATTTTAGGCTTAGTCTCAGGCCAGTTCAGAGTTTGAAGAGTGGGAGGAAATGGGAGAGAGAAGTGTTCAGGATTCCAGGTTACCTGCACTTTGGCCAGTGTGGATGAACCTGAGATCTTAGTAAGACAGATTGCTGCTCAGGGCATGCTTACTGTGCCTTCCCAACCCGCACAGCCTCTAATTAAGTAGTCTCAGTGGAGAAAGAAAATGAAAGACATGGTACTTACCCTGAAGGAGTTTACAACCTAGATGAAGGAAGGAGGGAGAAGGAATACACACCAGTATTTCAATTGGAGGACCCTTTTACTAGGCAAAACCAAAAAATTAATAATAATAATAATAATAATAATAATAATAAAATATGTGTAAATCAATATGGCATAGTGCAAAATTGGTCAGAAGCATAGGTGGGGGGATCTTTCAGAAATTGTTTCAGCCTGTTCTCTATGGTCGTCCTCTTCACTTACGGTACTGCCACAGACTGGAAATTGCAGAATCAATTGGATAATTGCTTCTTGCCTCTCCCTCAACCCCCAAATCCAATCAGTTGCCATGTCCTGTCAATCCACCTCCTAAGTATCTCTCAGATTCTTCATTTCTAATCCCACAGCTACCACATTAGCTGAGGACTCATTATTTCTTCCTTGGATGATCACAACAGACTGATAACTGGTGCCTCTGCCTCCAGGCTCTCCCCTTTCCAATCCACCATTTATGATCATTCTATAATCAGTAAGTGCCTACTATGTGCATGGTATACATGTTGGGCTCTAGGGCAGGGGAGTGTGAAAAGAACATAATCAAAACCTAATCTTTCAGTCTTATTATGCATTACTTAACTAAATTCCATTCTGTTCCTCACTCCATCTCTTCTCTCCACACTCTTACAGTAGCCAGCCCTCATGCCTAAAATGAACTCCCTCCTCCCCTCTGCCCTGTAGAATCCTTTGCTTCTTTCAACACACAGACATAGGCTAGAAATCTGAACTCGTCTTCTGTTACTTTACCCAACATTTTCCACAATACCCCACTGCCTGCACACACACGTTCTCAACCTTCCATGCTGTCCTGTGCTCACGCTGAACTATAAATCTTTTCTAGGATTTTCCCCAGGGCCAAATACGTGTATAATATAAGAAGGCCTCTGGCTAATTTGTGTATCATTTGCATTCATTTGCATGTTCCTGCTCCAATTGTAAATAGGTGATTTCTGGTTCTTCCCTCTAGCTCCTGTCCTTTCTTATCACTCAGGAAATGCATGCATGTGTTCCCACCACATGTCTGGAAGATTCTTTAGTGAACCCCAAGAAAGAATTTGAGCTATTACTCAGATTAGCCTCATTTAAACCTGTCACTGTCTTCCCACTCACTTGACTCCCTGGCTGCCTACAGTTATCTGTTCTAAAATGCACTTAAAGAATCTCTCCTTTTATACATCGATTTTCTCTACTTTTTCTAATTGAACTTGTTCCTCTGACTTTTCTGTTGTTTTCTCCAAGGGTTTACTGAAGGGCATTGAGTCATCTCTGTTTTTCCAGCAATACCGTTTCTCACTGCCATGAATTTTCACAGTGATGTTAGAAATGGACACACCTCCTTTCACCTAGCTTCCTCAGATCATTATGGAGTCATTAGCTTTAGAAGTGGAAGTTACTTTAGGGATCATAGAGTCAGAGACTGTAGCTAGAAAAAAACCTCAGAGGCCATCCAGGCCAACTCCATTCTATAAATGATGAAATGGAAGCCCAGCAGTATTAAATAACTTCCCATGCTTACAAAGGTAAAGGAAAACAACTCTGAACAACTTCAGAACCCAGATCAACAGAATGACCAACTAGGACTTCAGAAGACTGATGCTGAGACTTACTGCCCACCTGTCTTCAGAAAGGTGGTGGACTAGAAACGTGGAATGAGGCGAACATTTTTAGATATGACTAATGCGTGGATTGTTTTACTTAATTATGTTTGTTAGGAACAAAGTAGGGTTCTGTGTGGTTTGGGGTGTAAGTGCAAAGTTATAGTGATGCAAAAAAAGAAAAGGAGCATCAATAAAAACTTTCTTTAAGTAACTGCAGCTGATTGCAGTGACTTACAATCCAAGAGTTCACTAGGCAGCTAGGTGGCGCTGTGGGTAGAGCACCAGGCCTAGAGTCAGGAAGACTCATCTTCCTGAGTTCAAACCTGGCCTCAGGTACTTACTAGCAAATGACCTGAGCAAGTCACCTAATCCTTTTTCTCTCAGTTTCTTCATCTGTAAGATGAGCTGGAGAAGGAAATGACAAACCACTCCAGTATCTCTGCAAGAAAACCCCAAAGGGATCACAAAGAGTCAGACACAACTGAAAACACAAAACAAAACAAAACTTGAAATACTAATTCATCTAGGATATACACAAGGGTGTGCTAGTACAAGTTTAACTGGATATGCAAATACATGACAAACTTTTAAGTGTAATCTGCATTAAGTCTAGATAATTAACAAAACAATAAATCAAGCCCTGATTTTGTAGTTTGCTGATTTCCAAGGTGTAAATGCTTACACTGAAAATTTAAGAATCAGGGGCAGCTAGGTGGTGCAGTGGATAGAGCTCCATTCTTGGAGTCAGGAGGACGTGAGTTCAAATCTGGCCTCAGACACTTGACAATTACTAGCTGCGTGACCCTGGGCAAATCACTTAACCCCGATTGCCTCACCAAAAAAAAGAGAAAAAAAATTAAGAATCAGTTCTCAGTGATGGAAAATTATTGTGCTATAAGAAATGATGAGCAGAATGATTTCAGAAAGACTTACATGAACTGATACAAAGTGAGGTGAGCAGAACTGAGAGAACCTTGTCCACAACAACGGCAATATTCTTAGATGATCAACTGCGAATGACTTAGCTATTTTCAGCAATACAAAAATCCAAGAAAATTCCGAAGAACTTATGATGAAACATGCTCTCCACATCCAGAGAAAGAACTGATGCAGTTTGAATGCAGATCAAAGCACACTCTTTTGTACTTTTTTTAATGTTTTTTTTTCAGCCTGTGTTTTCTTTCACAACATGACTAATACGAAGATATGTTTTGCATGGCTGCACATGTATAACCTAATTCAAATTGCTTGCCTTCTCAATGAGGAGGGAGGGAAGGGAAAGAATTTGGAACTCAAAATTTTTTAAAAATGAATGTCAAAATTTGTTTTTACATGTAATTGGAAAAAAATAATGTATTTTTTTAAAAAAAGAATTCATTCTCAAGAGCTTATGACAATCTTGCTCCAGCTATTTCCAGTTGGCCATCTCTTCTTGGTAACTTACATGATGCCCAGTTTCTAGGGTCATTGCTTTTCCTTCCTCTGACCTCATAAAGACAAAAATACAAGCTATTCCCTAGGCCTAATTCTTTGTCCAATGTACTTTCCATTGTGTACACCCCAGATGGTTAACAACAACAACAACAACAAAATAAAATAGGAAGGATGTAGAGGGTAGAAGGGGCCCATCTAATATCTTTGACTCTAACAGTTACTAGGGGTGACAAATTACTCTATCAGGATTCCGTGTCAGGCTTCTGATACTGCCAAACTCCTCATCTATTTCCTCTTTCTGTCTAGGTGGACTATAGTATACTCTGATGGCAATATTACTTTTGTTTCTGCCATATTCTAGTATAATGCCCCCCGAATCCTCATCCCTCTCCCTAGGTAAGAAGTGACCAAGGTCATGCGCTAATTGCAAGAGACTTTTAGGGAATGATATGCTTCTTGGCTAAGGTAGCAAATATAGACAGAGATTTCAAGGACATAGGACAGACCGGGCAAGATGGCAAAGAAAGAGGAGAGAATTTGTATCCATGTCTGGCCTGTTGCCCCTGCCCATAGATTTACTATCAATAAACAAATACTGGTGGGGAGGTGGGGCAGGTCAGTCGGAGTTAGCATAAAGAAGACAGGAAGCATTGGGGGTTTGGAGTAGGGCTTGGGGAAGATGGATATTGTTATCTACAACAAAACTGTAAGTAGAATAGAGATGTGACTGCTGCTGAGGGCATATGAGATGAGGAAAACCAATGACCCTTGAAAGAAAGAAGGCAGAACTAATCAATTCTCCTTTTGTTCATTTTCTTGGTCAAGTAGAATGATCTTTGGACTGGGGGAAAAAAAGGCAGAACAAAAATGGCTAATAAGATTTGGAAACCCAAGGTGAGTAGGAACATGATAAGAGAGTACCTAGAGCTATCCTTGATAAGCCCAAATCACCAAACCCAGATCCACCAAATATCTGGATACTGAAAGGACTAATGCATGACTGCTGAACCACTGTCAATGATCTTGGAATATTCATGCAAGAGAATTCAAGAGCTGCCTCCTGAGTAGGAAAAGTCCTGATTTTTAAAAAGGGAGGGTACAAAAGAATAAAGTTTCAGACCATAGGGACTTTGGTTTGACTTTGATTCCTGGAAAAAATTCTAAAAAAATGTATTATTAAAAGGATAGTTGTGGAACCTTTGGAAAAAAAATCAATGATCTCTTCAAGAAAACCTTGGCTTCATCAAGTCATATTAATTTTCCTTTTTTTGACAGGGTTACTAGACTGGAAGACCAAGAGAATATACAGATATAACCCTGATTTTAATAAAGCATTTAAGGAAACTCAGTATTTGGGAGGTTCCAAAGGAATGTGTGGGAGAGAAGAGATATTAGGTTGCATACCAAAGTGAAGGACTACAGAGCCATTTTGCTGACCTCATTGTTGTATGCCTGTGAAACCTGGACAGTATACCAGACCCATGCCAGGAAACTGAATCACTTCCATTTGAATTGTCTTAGGAAGACTCTGAAGATCATCTGGCAAGATAAGATACCTACACCAAGGTCCTTTCTCAAGCTGAATTGCCAAGCATTCAAACGCTACTGCAGAGAGTGCAACACCAATGGGCTGGCCATGTTGTTCAAATGCCAAACCTATGGTTGCCTAAAAGACTATTTTACAGAGAACTCACACAAAGCAAGTACTCACACAGAGGTCAGAAGAAGCAATACAAGGACACTTTCAAGGTCTCTCTGAAGTACTTTGGAATTGATTGTGAGACATGGGAGACACTAGCACAAGATCATCCAGTATGGTGTGTCTGCATCAAAGAAGATGCTGTATTCTATGAGCAAAGTAGAATTGCAGTAACTCAAAAGAAACACGAGATGCACAAATGTAGAGACAGCTCCACTCCAAATGTTCATACGGACATGTGCCTGATCTGTGGTAGAGCCTTCCAAGCTCATGCTGGTCTGATCAGTCACAGTTGGATACACTATACCTTGACTCCAACCTAATGATGCCATTTAGGTCCTCTTTGAACACAAAGGACAAAGAAAACAAGAGTAAAGCATTTGACACAGTCTACAATAAAATTCTTTTGAACAAGTTGGAAAGATGTACATTGGATGATTGCACAATTAGATAGATGCAGAAAGGGCTGAATAACCAATCAATCAATTAGCATTTATCAAGCACCTACTACATGCCAGGCACTGTGCTAAGCACTAGGGATACAAAGAAAGACAAGAGATAGTCCCTGCTCCCAAGGAGCTCAGTCTAATGGAGGTGACAATCTCCAAACAAAGATGTACGAAGATAAATATGTACAAAGATAAATACTGGATAAATTAGGAGCAATCTCAGAGGAAAGGCACTAAGATAAGGAGAATTGAGAAAAGTTTCTTGCAGAAGGTAAGGCTTTATCTAAGACTTGAAGGAAGCCAGAGAAGCCAGGAGGAAAGGATGAGGAAAGAGAGTATTCTAGGCATGAGAGATAGCCAGGGAAAACACTTAGGAAATGGGAGTGTTGTGTTCAAGAAACAGCTAGGAGGTCAGTGTCACTGAAGTATGTAGTGGTAAGGTGGAAGACTGGAAATGTAGCAGGGGGGCAGGTTATGGAGGGCTTTGGACACCAAACAGAGGACATTTGATCCTGGAGGTAAAAGAGAACCAGTGGAGTTTATAGAATGAGGAAAGACTTGCATTTTAGGAAAATCAATTTGACACCTGAGAGAAAGATGGAGTGGAATGGGGAGAGAGTAGCATCAGGGAAACCAGCCAATATGCTATTACAATAGTCTAGGTATAAGATGATGAGGGCTTGTACTCAGGTATTCACAATGGCAGAGAGGACAAGGGAGTGCATTCAGTGTTGCAAAGTTGGAACGAACAGGATTTGATCACTGTTCAATATGGAGAAATGAGAGAGAGAGTGAAGAGTCAAGGGTGATAGCAAGTTTGCTAGCCTGGGTGACTAGAAGTATGGTGGTACCATCAACAATAATAGGAAAGTTAAGAAGAGGGGAGGGTTTGGAGGGAAAGCTTCCTTGTTGTTTAGTCATTTTTCAGTCACGTCTGACTCTTCATGACCACTTTTGGAGTTTTCTTGGCAAAGATACTGGAGTGGTTTGCCATTTCTTTCTCCAGCTCATTTCACACATAGGAAACTGAGGTAAACAGGGTTAAGTGACTTGCCCAGGGTCACACAGCTAGAAAGTATCTGTGGCTTCATTTGAACTCAAGTCTTCTTGATTCCAGCCCTGGCACTCTATCCACCGTGCCACCTAGTTGCCTGAAAAAGATAATGAGTTCGATTTTTGACATGTTGAATTTAAGATGTCTATAGAATATCCAGTATCTAGAAAGCAATTAGAAATGTGAGCCTAGAGATCAGAAGAGGGGTTAGAGCTGGACAAATACATCTGAGATCATCTGTATAGGGATAATAATTGAAACCATGAGAGCTAATGAGATGACCAAGTGAAATAGTATAGACAGAGAAGAAAAGAGGACAGAGAACAGAGCTTTGTGGAACCCCCATTATTACTAGTGTTAAAAGAAAATCCTGGTTCAAGTCTCATTGTAGTCAAATTAAAGGCAAACTCAGGAAATAAGACAAACAAAGTGTATTGGCACCTCAAGGCATCAAACAGAGTAGAGCCTGGCCACCAAATCCAAGCTCCAGCCTGCTTTTGTAGACAGTAGCAGAGCAATTTACATACAACGGTAAGACAATCCCAATTAATAGATGTCTTAATGATGAGGTGATGAGTGTCATCTCAGCTTCTCCCCATTATGGCATCACTGGGAGATGGGAGTAGTTCTCCACAGGCAATGGGATTATTTTAAAGGGGACCTCACCGTCTCATATGGTGAGTCATTCAGACTACATTTTGCCCAGTGGCCTGACTTTGCACAATCTCTGCTTGGTGCTAACCACATTCATGGTGCAGAACCACAATTGGACTATATAATTCTGCATCATCCTAATCTCTGCTGCTCATGCCAAATGAATTTGAGCTAGCATCAGTGTCTATAAGCTAGGGAACCTAAATTTGCAAGAGGATATAAGTGTACCACTGCCATGAGTATTACAAAAATTATAGTCCAATGTTTCCTTCAATATCATAAAAGTTAAGTAAACTTAGTTAAGCAGAGTCATAACATCAAGTCTCCTTGTAACCTGTTAACCTACTCTCAATGTTCATTTAATCAGCACATTTCATCTTAAATCTCAGATGTCCCATGTAGTGAAACATCTTCCCTTGAACATTCTGGAATAGGCTTCATCCTCAGGGAAGCTCTAAAGGGAGCTCCTCATAGTATATCTGCTTCCCTGCTTCCAAGTCACTTTCAGAGATTCCTAGGTAATTCTGCTAAAGTCTTCCAGTAATAAGACTTAATACAATTTAGTACAACCCCCTAAATTTGCTTTTCCAGTAACTAGCTTGTGTGGTGAAAACTAACACAAACCTTATGGATTTAACCCTATTAACAACAGAGGTATAAGAACAACAAATTAGGAACCCATAATTCACCTGAAACTTCAGAGAATTTCAGTTTCTTACATACCACTTGCTGTTTCTTTCTTTAATCAAACTCTATACCTAATATGGATAATGTTATCCATAGGGATAAGAAAGAGGGCATGACTGGGAAAATGTGTTTTTCTGTTGCTTAATCAGATCAGATGACTTCAAACTAAGAAAAATGGATATGATTTTAAATAATTTATAATTATTAATGTAATTTTATATGTAAAAGTCTTAATCTAATTTTTGGGAATTTATTACCAAAATATACTTGTCTGTTATTTCTTATTAAACACATTTAGAAACCAAGCAAATATATATAGAGATATATATACTAGTTTTTAGCCTCTTTTTTTTTTTTTGGTTAGGCAATGGGGTTAAGTGACTTGCCCAGGGCCACACAGCTAGTAAGTGTTATGCGTCTGAGGCCAGATTTGAACTCAGGTCCTCCTGAATCCAGGGCTGGTGCTCTATCCACTGTGCCACCTAGCTGCACCTCTAATGCCTATCATACAATAGATGCTTAACAAATGCTTGTTAATTGACTTATTTTTTTTTCAGTGAGGCAATTGGGGTTAAGTGAATTGCCCAGAGTCATACAGCTAGGAAGTATTATGTGTCTGAGGCCAGATTTAACTCAGATCCTCCTGACACCAGGGCCAGTCCTCTATGCACTACACCACCTAGCTGGCCCCTAGTTCTTAGACTTTCTTTTTTTTTTTTAATATAAATTTATTTATTTTCAGTTTTCAATATTTACTTCCACAAGATTTTGAGTTCCAAATTTTCACCCCTTCTTACCCCTCCCCCCACCCCAAGATGGTATGCATTCTAAATATCCCTTCCCCTGGTCTGTCCTCTCTTCTATCTCTTCCCCCCTTCTCTTATCCCCTTCCCCTTCTATTTTCCTGTAGGGCAGGATAGACTTCTGTACCGCATTTCCTATATTTCTTATTTCCCAGTAGCATGTGAAAACTTTTGTTTTAAACATGTGTTTTTAAAACTTTGGGTTCCAAATTTTCTCCCTTCCTCCCTCCCCAACCACCCTCATTGAAAAGGCAAGCAACTCAATATAGTTTATACATGTGCAGTTATGCAAAACACTTCCATAGTAGACATGTTGTAAAAAACTAATTCTATTTCCCTTAATCCTATCCTGCCCTCCCATTTATTCTATTCTTTCTTTTGACCCTGTCCCTCCTCAGAAGTATTGGCTTCTGATTACCCCCTTTCCCAATCTGTCTTCCTCTCTATCATCCCCCTGCTCTCTTGTCCCCTTCTCCCCCTATTTTCCTGTAGGGTAAGACAGATTTCCATTTCCAATTTAATGTGTATGTTATTCTCTCCTTAAGCCAAATCCTATGAGAATAAGATTCACTCATTCCCTCTCACCTTCCCTCATTTTCCCTCCACTGTAAGAGCATTTTCTTTTGGGGTTTTTTTTTGTGAGATAATTTAACACATTCTACCTCTCCCTTTCTTCTTCTCTGAATATAATCTTCTCTCATCCCTTAATTTATTCTCCAGATATGACCCCTTAATCTTCGACTCACCCTGTGCCCTCTATCTATTTATCTATCTATCTATCTATCTATCTATCTATCTATCCATATAATTTTTTCCTCCAACTACCCTAATACTGACAAAGGTCTCATGAGTTATAAATATCATCTTTCCATGCAGGAATGTAAACAGTTCAACCTTAATAAGTCTCTTATGATTTCTCTTTCCTGTTTACCTCTTCATGTTCCACTTGAGTCTTGTATTTGAAAGTCAAATTTTCTATTCAGCTCTGGTCTTTTCATCAAGAATGCTTGAAAGTCCTCTATTTCACTGAATGACCATTTTTTCCCCTGAAGGATTATACTCAGTTTTGCTGGGTAGGTGATTCTTGGTTGTAATCCTATCTCCTTTGCCCTCCAGAATATTATATTCCATGCCCTGCAGTCCTTTAATGTAGAAGCTGCTAAATCTTGTGTTATCCTGATTGTGTTTCCACAGTACTTGAATTGTTTCTTTCTGGCAGCTTGTAATATTTTCTCCTTGACCTGGGAACTCTGGAATTTGGCTACAATATTCCTAGGAGTTTTCCTTTGGGGATCTCTTTCAGGAGGAGATCGGTGGATTCTTTCAATTTCTATTTTGCCCTCTGGTTCTACTATATCAGGGCAGTTTTCCTTGATAATTTCTTGAAAGATGATGTCTAGGCTCTTTTTTGATCATGGCTTTAAGATAGTCCAAGAATTTTTAAATTCTCTCTCCTGGATCTATTTTCCAGGTCAGTTTTTTTCCAATGAGATATTTCACATTTTTCTTTTTTTCATTCTTTTGGATTTGTTTTACAGTGTCTTGATTTCTCATAAAGTCACTAGCCTTCCAATTGCTCTATTCTAATTTTTAAGGAAGTATTTTCTTCAGTAATCTTTTGGACTTCCTTTTCCATTTGGCCAATTTTTCTTTTTAGGGCATTCTTCTCCTCATTGGCTTTTTGGACCTCTTTTGCCATTTGGGTTAGGCTATTTTTTAAGGTGTTATTTTCTTCAGTATTTTTGGGTCTCCTTTAGCAAGCTGTTGACTTGTTTTTCATGATTTTCTTGCATCACTCTCATTTCTCTTCCCAGTTTTTCCTCTACTTCTCTTACTTGCTTCTCAAAATCCCTTTTGAGCTCTTCCAAGGCCTGGGACTGATTCATATTTTTCTTGGAGGCTTTGGATGTAGGAGCTTTGACTTTGTTGTCTTCTTCTGGTTGTATATTTTGATCTTCTTTGTCACCAAAGTAAGATAATATAGTCTGACTCTTTTTGCGCTGCTTGCTCATGATCCCGGCCAATTACTTGAGTTTTAAACTCTTTGTTAAAGTAAGAGTCTGTTTCCAATGTGGAGAATGTACTGTCCCAAGCTTCAGCGGTTTATATAGCTGTTTTCAGCGATACTTGTAGCAACCTGTAAATTTTCAGTTCTTGCAAGATGGTATGATAAGGGGCCAAGGGTTTACTGGCCTGTGCTGTTGTCTATTATTGACCACAAGCACTCCTTTCTGTCCTGGAACTGTGAAGAAGGTTTCCTGTCCACAGCCACTACAAGCTCCACCATGCCAGCACTCCTCCTCACCCCAGGACCTCAGTCCAGAACTGTGACCTAGATCCAAGCACGGGCAAAGCAAGAGATTCCTGCAATCTCCCTCTGATCAACCACTTGATTCCCCCTCAGTCTGTAGGCTGGAAGCTCAGGAAGCAGCTGCCCACCCCGGGGCCATGTTCTCAGGGGAACTAGAGCTGAGACCCTGCCTTCCTCTCTCAGCACCATAGAAACAGACTTTTCCCACTGACCTTCTAAGTTGTCTTTGGCATTTCTGGATTGAGGAGTCTGGAAACCGCCATAGCTGCCCACAATTCAGTCCTCTGAGGCCTGCTCCATGTTCGCTGCGGCCTGCATAGCGCTCCCAGCCTGGCGCGATACACCTTTCTGATCAATCATCCAGGTTGTCTTCGGCTGGAAATTTGTTTCATTCTGTCTTTTTGTGGATTCTGCTGCCTTAGAATTTGTTTAGAGCCATTTTTTGTAAGTATTTGGAGGGGTTTGGGGGAGAGCTCAAGCAAGCTGCTGCTTTCCCTCTGCCATCTTGGCTCCGCCCTCATTCTTAGACTTTCAATTGCCTGATCTTGTTGCTTTTTCAAAGTCTAGTGCTCCATTAAATTTTAAAAAGCTTTTACGTCTTTGCCTTATTCTCCCCACCCCCCTGCCCTTTTAGGCTATATACATTATCCTCATATCATCTTGAAGCAATGAAGTACTTTAATGACCTAATCTTATACATGAAGAATACATAGCTATTAGCAAGGGGATGGCAAGCCTAAGAACTCATTTACTTAATTGCTTGAGATAGGGAGTTGGCCACAAATTCAGATCTTAAAATAGTAAGATCTTTCATACTTGCATCCTATTACACTAACTCGTATGTTTCAACTTTAATATATTAATTAATAGATATAGTATTATAATGACAAAACTTCCCCTGTTCACCTGCCCTGATTATAATTTGCTATGAATGGAAAAAGGAGGGAAATGGTTATGACAACACCAACACCAAGACTGTCCCTTCAAGGGCACAGATTGGTCTGACATAACAAGAGAAAACTCCCTTAGCTCTGTTTGATTCCAGGCAACAATCACAGTTAATAGCCAATCATACAGAAAAGTTCCATATTATTCACAGAGTATCATAGGCTCAGAATTAACCAAGTGGGAAAATTTTCTCTTCAGAAAGGAAATAGCACCATGGGGAAACTGTGTCAAGATGATGCTATTTTCTCCTATACAAGGTCATCCTTTCAACTTTTCCCAGGGACAGACATCCATCTGTAGTAGTTCTCAGATCACACCCCCTTGGACAGCACATGGCATCCTCCCTGAATGGTAGACTATTGGTTTCATCACAATTCAGATAATCATACCTGAAATAAAAATTTAGAACAATATCAGATTACAGTCCCATGAGATTTTATCTCAAATAGCAAAATCTCGCTAATCATACCTTAGGGGTAGATTATTGTTATGTTTGCTCATGTTTCAATAATAGTTACCAATGAGCACATATAAGAACATTTCATTTATCCTTCATTTATAAATTAAGGATAATCATATTCTGTAGACTCACACATACAGTAATTACATAATAGTTGACTCAAAATCCCCAGGGAAATCTGGCTACTGTAAGTCTCCAGACTAACAGATATCCATCTTGCCTATTAATCCCTAAGGCAAAATAAAATCTTTGAATCTAAAGTCCATTGTCATTAAGTTGGGTCAAAGATACAGCTTCAATTCATACTATTTACTAACAGATACAATTTCTTAATTTTCATAAATGATAGCCAACTGATCTCAAGTGAAACTCACTCTTCACTATAAGCAAATATGTAAATTTCCCCACTTTGACTGGATATTGTCCCAGTTTCTCAAACTTCAGTACTTTAGAATTTTACAATATATTGCCAGCAATGCTGATGAGATCTTGTGACCTTGACCAAGCAGAAAGTCCCAAGTAACCTCACAGATAGGTATAACTTAAAGAAGTCTTTTTTTTCCACTTTTTCCCAACAGTAGGTTATTAGTATTATTCATTTTTAAAGCAAATATATCCCATTAAATATATACCAGTTTTCAAACATTTTACCACATTATTTTAAGAGCTCAATTCATAACCTAACGGCATCCAGATTAAAATAGAAGTTACTTTTCTAACAGCATTTCTGATATAATGGTTTCCTAATTTCGTAATTTAAGAAAAAAACTCACAATTTCACGTATTTAAGACATGAAACAAAAATTATTACCAATCAGATGACATCACTTCAGTCAAATGAATTTCCAAATTAGTTTACATAGAAAATAATTTTATTTTTGCATTTTATTACATTCAAGATCAATATGGAGTACTTATATTTACTAACATTTATATAGTGCTTGCCATGTGCCAGACACTGTGCTAAGCACTTTGCAATCATGTGATACAAGAACCCTGAAAGGTAGGCGTTATTATTATCATCCCCTTTACAGATTAGGAAACTGAGGTAAATAGAGGTGAAGTAATTTCCTTAAGGTCACACATCTAATAAATTCCTGAGAATGGATTTTAGCATAGGATTTCCTGATCCATGCACTTTCCAGTGTATTTCCTTAATGACAAATAGCAAATGTAATTTGTTTTAAGTTCTGATTTACCACAATTTTCCTAATAGGAGAGCCTACCTCACTGTAAATGAGACTGCATTATCAGTTTAGTTTCAGGACAAATTTTGACCAAATCAAATCTGAATTTATAATCACCAACTGGTAACATTTAAAATCTTAATTTCTCCAAGAGCACCCCGCTTTCAGTTAGTTCAAGTTCAGAAGTTTTCACTCCCAGCTCTCCAAAACTTTTTTCCTTTTATTTTCTCTTTAAACTCACCCAATGAGCCAAATCAAATCGTTTTGTATTCTTAACCTAACCCCTTCCAGATACTTTAAGAGGATGGATAAAGGGCACACCTCACCTTAGAGGTTTTTCTGCTGTAACCCAGGAAAAGCTATTTATTAAAAAGAGAAAAAAATGCTAGAATTTTTGACAAAGGCTTTTGGCATAACTATTTATACCGAAAAACAAAAACAAAAACAATATTTTCTTTACCAGTCAGTTAATTAGCATTTGTTAAGTTCCTACTAAGTACCTTATGAAATAGGGTAAAGAGAAAGGAGTGAGGTCCTATGAGTTCTTTTGCAGTCTTGAATTGATTTGGGGGGAAAGAGGTACTGAAGAAGACATTCAGTATTTGTCAAAGAGTCATCAGGCAACCCCAGAAAGCCCAAGAAGAATAAGGAGGAGTTTCATGTGGCAGGTTCATATTCCCATTCTCCTCCTTTTGGAGTTCATGAGGTTCTAAAGACTGAGGGATACACCCCTGGAATGGTCTTTCACAGACAGAGCACTATCTGTCTAAAATTGCTAATAGGCATTTCTCCAAAAGTGTCTCAAATCTTTCCTATCTCAATGGAGTCAAACACTTTTCAAATCTCTTACTAACCTCCAAATCTATTTTCTTCACTCCTCATTTTCTTCACTTTCACTGCCTTCTTAAGTCTTTCTCATCTTATTTCTCAATCATATTGTAGTCTAAATCTCTCCTGTACAGATTTCCTTATACAATATCACTTTATGCTTTTATAGTTGCATAACCTCTTTCAATTTAGATAGTTTAGCTACTACTTTACCTAAATAATTAAATTCAGTTAAATCATTTCAAAATAACCCCACTTCTGCTTATTCTCTAGTAGTTTGAAATCACTTCTACTGAAGATCTCTATCATCCTCCAGGAAGGGAAGAGAGGTTGTTTGAACTTAACCTTAACCTACAAACCTCCAAAATCCATTAAGATACTTTAGCAGTCACCATAATTTGGAATTTTACAGTAAAGATATTACATTTCAATTACAAATTTTAGTCTCTAATTTATAATGCTATAAATGTCTAGAGACAGTGAACGAGAGTCTCTTATTCAAAGTTTCTATTTTTTCTGTTCTTTTTTGTTTGGCTCATCAGGCCACAGGAAAAGTCAATTTGGATTTACCAAAATACAAAACATAGGCATTGCTTACAAAATACTTAACACTGCACAAATAAAATGCTTGACACTTCAAGTTCAAAAGTCCTTTATCTAGCCGAATTTGCTTTTTACATTTATCTAAGTACCTAGTCCAGTCTGAACTGAGCTCTACCACTCAGGATTTGGACATTCCCAGTAGAGCTGGCAGCTTTCCCTTGTCCCAAACTTTTAATAGCTTGCCTAATGGGGATTTAGCATGAGGCTTACTCTCCCCAGTCCCATAATAAAACCAGTATTCCTTGCCTTTCTGTCCCTTGGCAACCTAGTGACAGGCAAGTGTAGCTACTCACCACTGCCTCTCCTTTTCTTCATGTACAAATGAGAAAGAATTAGTT
Organism: Phascolarctos cinereus; assembly: GCF_003287225.1. Lineage (NCBI taxonomy): Eukaryota > Metazoa > Chordata > Mammalia > Diprotodontia > Phascolarctidae > Phascolarctos > Phascolarctos cinereus. The sequence goes on from NW_027555958.1 coordinate 352,616,433, forward strand.
TTGGTTTGGGACCTATTTTTCCTTATGCTTCCTGACTTTGAGGAGTTTAATTCTCCAACCATTTTATAGCTGAATAATCTCTGAGAGAGTACACTCAGACTCCGTCAGACAAAGTCTGTGTGCTGGCCATGGTGTTGAGTGGTAGTCTCACCCAGTGATAGTCATGTGAGCAAAAGGTCCCTTCATGGTCGCCAAAATTGTTAAAAGAAAAATCCTGGTTCAGCCCTTGCCCTGGTCAATTAAAAGCAAACTCAGGAAATAAGACAAAAGGAGTTTATTGGCACCTCAAGTCATTGAGCAGTTGTAGTGGGACTCTGCCACCAAATCCAAGTTCCAGCCAATTTTTATAGATAGCTGCAAAACAATTTACATAAAAGGGACAATCTCAATTGGTGGACAGATAAGTGTCATCTCAGTTCCTTCCAGTATCATCGGGAGATAAGATTAGTTCTCTGGTAAAGGAGTAGTCCTTAGGCGACGGGATTGGTCTGCCTGTAGTCTGGTGGAGTTGAACAAGGTTAAAATATGGAAAGGGAGTGGGTTACTCAGACTATATTTTGCCCATGGCCTCACCTCGCACACTATGTATAACCTGGATGAAGATCCAGCAGAGGAGAATTGAGAGAGCAATCAGATAGGTAGGAAGATAATCAACACCTCTATATCGAAGGATTCATTGAGAGCATAGGAAAGTGGATATCTTGATTTATTTATTACCTTTTAGGCCCCTTCCCTTGCCTCTCCACTGTCTTGATCTTCATCAGTCAGCTTAAAGATAATAACAGAATCCAGAGTTCAAATCCCAATTGTCCCTGTGTGTTATGGGACAAGTTATTCTATTGTAAGCTGGAACAGGTAGTGATGGTCTAGATCAGACTTAAGGAACAGAGGCCAACTAACATAACTGAAAATGAGTTAAGAGATGTCAAAGTGCCTTGGGAGTACAAAGGCAAGCTGTTGGTGCTATTATTATTACTATTATTATTGTAAAGCTCTTTGCAGGCATAAAAGCTAACAAGAGAGGAATAAAAATAGCCCATCTACCAACTTTTAAAGTTCTCTCACACCTTTTTCAAAACTTTAATAGCTTTTATTAGCTAGAACAAGCCTACCGCAGAAGTATAATGCACAGAAACTCCTAGCCCAGCTCCACTTCACCATAGCTACTTTGTAATAATGTATGAGCTAATAGGAATGAGGTGAATGGCCATGCTCAGCAGCGATGCCCATACAGCCACCCACCCACACCAGGGGACCTCTCCTCTCGAGAGAGCCAGAGAATTGCTCTAACAGCAGGATTATCATAGGCTTTTTTGGAAATGGCTCTGAAACCCACAGAAGCCTACCTACTACAAACAGGAAGGAACTCAACACTCATTTGTTGGAGGAAAGGTAAGATTTGAAATGAGTCTCCATGACCACATTCAATGCTACCCTTATTGGTGGGCTGAGAATCCAGAATCCCAGTTTCCCTCAGCTCTTCCCTGCTCACCCACTATGTGTTCAGTGAACTTGGACTAGTAAGTGCCCCTACTTCTCTGTGACTCCATGAACTTGCAGTAAAATGAAGGCTCCATGGACCTTCTTTGGTTCTCTGCTGTAAGATTAGCACAGCCCTTGCTAAGTGTTTTGAATTCTCTGGTCAATGTTATACAGAAAATGCAAAGTAATAATAATAATAATAATAATAATAATAATAAAAGACAGTTCTTAAACACAATCTTTAGCCAATTGTGGGCAAGTAGAAGTCAAGGATAGGAGATTTACCTTAGCCTCCAGACAATCCAAGGAGAAACTTCCATAGGGTTTATACTGCTTGATCCTGCTTAAGAAAAGAAAGTGGATCCAGTCTGTGTAACATAATGAGGATAGACAGCTCAGACCAAGCCAGGTCAAATCCTGCACTCCATTAATTCTTTATAGGATTTCTGGTTAACTTTGAAGTTTCTCCTTTCCCTTTTTAAATATAAAATAGGAAGTGTAGGTGTCCAGTTGAGACAGAGTACTTCAGAAAGCATTTATTCTCTCTGAGATGTGAGCCCAAATTCCAGAGAAAGGCATTATTTTACAGTTTCCTTTCAAATGTCTCCTTCCCTACCATAATTGAGAAATCAGATGTGGCTCCAATCAGCCAGGCCATTAGCCCATTAGTGCAATTCATTTTTGGATTAGAAACTTCTGGATGACAGGAATTTACTAGTTTGCCATCTCTGTCTCACTCTCCACATCTGATAGCACAAATACACAAATCCACTATTACAATTGATATTTTAACAAAAGGGCAAACTGAGGCAGATCTCCAAGCAAGATAACATTTATTAGCAGGGGCATGCTACCTGTCAATAAATGGGTCAATGGATTGCCTCCATTAATGCCAAAGGGCAATTCACCTTTTGTAAGTTGTGGGGAGTACAGAACAAAGAACACAATAAGATAGATGATGTCACAGGGGTGAAGGCAACATGATTGGCTACAGAGCAGAGGCACTGGGAACAACATGATTGGTTGGAAGTTTGGTAACAGGGGCTAGCAATGACTCCCTTCTTCTCACCCCTCCACCTTCTTCTCCCACAAGACTAAGAAGTGCTCTTTGGGGCAGCTAGGTGGCACAGTGGATAGAGCACCGGCATTGGAGTCAGGAGGACCTGAGTTCAAATCCAGTCTCAGACACACTTGACACTTACTAGCTATGTGACCATGGGCAAGTCACTTAATCCCATTGCCTAGCCAAAAAAAAAAAAGAAGTGCTCTTTGTTTGTGCAAGATAGTGGCCCAGACTTTTGGAGAGCAAACTAGACATCCTTGAAAGATAGCTTGGTGGCATAGAGGTATCAGGCCCAACTTCCTTTCTGTTCACACACTTTTCCCAAGGTTAGCAAAATTCCTTGAGGTAAGGACAGATGGATTTTTAAATTTAACCCATTATAGACCACCTGAACTCTGAACTAAGTTCAGAGACAAAGCACCATGACTTGAGCAGTTACAGGCCAAAATCAATTACTTGTAAACAGCATCAATAAGAAGATGATGGCAGGATCAATTTTAATCTTCTCACTATGATGGATCTGTGATTTTGACAATATGGGAAACTCCCTCTACCTACACAGGTTGTAACTCACCTACAGCATAGTAGACATGAATCCGATGGATTTATTTAAAGCATATAGAGGTTAAATGACTCACTTTTCCAGAGTCCCACAGCTAGTTAGTATAGGAGGCAAAGTCTGACCTCATAACCTCTTCATTCCAAACCCCAAAGTCTAAACACTGCACTGTGCTGCATGACACATAGTACTGTGAAAACAGATAAAAGCCCTTATTGCTCCCTCTTTGGGAAATATTAAGAAAGCATATAAAAATATCCTATTTTAAAGTCTTTGGACTAAAGAGAAACCCTTATCAGTCTTTTTCTAACTATTGATTTCAAAATGTCCTGCTCAGCTCTCTCTAATTAGCCCAGAAAGGATTCCTCTCTGAAATAATTAGGGTGGTGACTAGACAAGGGCAAACAACCCTTGAATGATCCACCTTTGAAAGGATTAAGGTAATGATCAGAAAGAAGACGTCTCTTGGATTACTTCAATTAAAGGAAATTTCTCTTGAGTTCACCTTTGACCAACTGGGAAGGAAAATACTTAAAGAGAGTGGTCATAAAGGGATTAAGTAATTTTAGAAGATTATTCTTCAAGGGTATACTGAAAGTTAAGAGACTATTGTTCTATTTGATGAACTAAAATGCTAACTTAACTTTACCCAGAATGTTACAGCTATGTTTTAACTCCTTGTGGAATTTGTCTATTGTCCAGGAATGCTATAATTGTAACTCCAAAAGGTCTGAGATTGGTGAGATATTTTCACAGTCATTGGGATAATTCTCTTCTTCTTTGGTTCTCTCACTAAGCAGAAATGCTTAGATTTAGAACACTCTAAATTAATAAAAAATTATTTCTGGCAGATTTGTGCCAAAAATGCAAGGTATAGAATTTTCTTCCACAGTAGGTACTTAATAAATGTTTGTTGATTAATTAACTGCATCTTATACAATATGAAAATAAGCTACTAATGTATACTCTCTGACGATAAGTCTAGCATAGAAGAACACAGCTGAGGTCATAACATCTGGAATCCTGTACAATTCCATAATCTATACAAGAGGTGTTTCAGGGAAACCAGAATAAAATTTAATTGGGAAATATTTAGCAATAATAATAACAATTTGTTGTTCAGTCATTTTTCAGTCATGTCTAACTCTTTGTGACCTATTTGGGGCTTTCTTGGCAAAGACACTGGAATAGTTTGCCATTTCCTTCTCTGGCTCATTTTACAGATGAAGAAACTGAGGCAAACAAGGTTAAGTGACTTGCCAGGGTCACACAGCTGGTAAGTGTCTGAGACCAGATTCGAATGGAGGAAGATGAGTCTTCCTGCCTTCAGGCCAGTGCTTTGTCCACTTCGCCACCTAGCTGCCCAATAATAATAATAGCTAACATTAATAAAGTATCTACTATATGCCAGGCACTATGCTAACTACTTTATAATTGTTACCTCTTTTGATCTTCACAACAACCCTGAGAGGTAAATGCTATTATTATTCCCATTTTACAGATAAGGAAACTGAGGCAAACAGAGGTCAAGTGATTTGCCTGGAGTCACAGAGCTAGTAAATATCTGAATCAGGATTTGAACTCAGGTCTTCCTGACTCCAGGCCTATAACTCTATTTACTATTCCATGTAGCTGCCCCTAATGACAAAATAAATTAAAATACAATAGAGCTTAGATAATGTTAATATGTGATTTTCTAAGTCAATATGTGGCCCATGAGGATCTTTATGTAGGGTTTAGGGGCCCCTGTTTCTATTTGAGTTTGACAGCACTGTTCTATTCCCAGCCATTGAGGTTCTGGACTGTGTTCATTGCTTGGGGAGCCTTCCTCTAAGTAGGGAAATTAGACCCCCATTTCTCATACTCATCTTCTCATTAACAAAGACTCACTCTTGCATCCCAAGGACAATGCTAATTATAGTTTAAGTTATGGCTTATATCTGGATCTCACCAAGGATGAATGTAAAAGAGCTATTCCGTGCACAATATAAATCAATCACACACCATGTAGGTAAGCCAGCCCAGCAGAAGCAGCAAGGTCCCCTATAGGTAAGACAGGAGGCAACATGTGCCTAGCAGGACAAACTACCACTATCAACTTAACCACTGCCTCTCTCAGACCCTGGCAGAGACACTCCAGGAACCTGAGCCCAAATGCCTTGGGATTAACAATGCTCCCCCCACCCCACCTCCAGACAACTAGTCCTGCTTCCAGCCCAGCCCTCACAGACACCATCTGGGAAAGCAACTCCTATGGAGAGGTGCCAACCATCCCCACCACCCGCCGCCACACACTAGGTCAGCCAAGTCAGCATAGCTGAAGCTGCGAAGGTGGGTTAGGAGGCAACACATTTCAGGCAGGTCAAACCACCACCAGCAGCACTACCTTGACCATGCTCAGACCCTGATGGAGACAGCCCAAGACCTTGAACCCAAGAGCCTTGGGAATAGCAATGCTTCCAGCCCGGTGCCCTGAGCCGTCATCCTGGGCAGTAACCTCTGTAGAGATACAGCCTGGCAGCTGCTCCTACAAGTCCTACAGACACAGCTACTGAAGACCCAGAAAAGAAAGCTCTTATCACCAGAGTCTCTGGCACTGTCAAATGGTTCAACATCAGAAACTAATGTGATTTTATCAGTAGAAATGGCATTAGAGGCATTACCATCTGCATTGGCTGCTCCCAAAGTGATTTGCACCAAGTGACGCAAATTCAATCTCTCCTACGTATTCTCTCTCTCTTTAGAATGTGAGCTCCTTGAGGGAAGAGGCTGTCTCACTTTTCTACTTATATCCCCAGTGCTTAGTACAGTACTTAGTAAGGTAGTTTTTTTTCACACACAGAAAAAGGCATTCTGAACATAAAAGGGTAACAACACATGTTAACAGAATGATTAGGACAGAATTTGGAAACAATTTACAATTATGTTTACAATATGTCTAGAGGCTAATACACAAACTTCATCAGAACATAAAGCAGTTTTGCAATATTCCCAATTAGGCCTTCCACATTTCGTCTCAACACTGCATTGTTCATACACTCCGCTGTGAAAGCCTTCAGACAAAACAGCCTAATGGAGCCAGTCATCTTTCTCTTTATGATGGATTCTTCCTGTTGTCAGCCACTGCCACTCCAAGGATACCACAGCTGCCAACTCACATACATCTCAGGACCTTTGGACCTTTCAGAACTCATAGAGTGACCCTCCAGTCCTATGCAATCCAACACAGAATACTCATTCACCTAAAATAGGGGTGAGGGAACCACAGGGGCAGAAGTGACCCTGCGGGAAACAAGGCAATTACCCTTTCCCCCACCTAACTCTCAGGATTCAGCTCTAAGCAGACCTCACACTTTACAGACACAAAGAGGGATGTAAAGAACCGTCCCTTGTCATTTTTATATCCCTGGAGTCATGAGCAATTCTGGCTAGGACTAAGTAATGAATAAATCTGTGCATTCTCCAAAGAATGACTCCTATGGGTCATTTCACCCCCGTTACAATAGTATATGCCATTGTTTCTCCACAGAGTGTCTCTTAAGTAGCCTGGGTCATGAAGGTGGAACCTTCCTCTGCCTATCTCTCCTTTCACCTAGGCCTGCCCACCACAAGGCTGAAACCACAGACTTCTGGGAGAAAGACCTGGAGCTGAAACCATGGAGGGAATGTCATTTTATGTTACACTGCATACAACTCTCTACAATGACAGGTCCGACCATGAGGTAAGGGAGTGCTATTGCAACTGTCATGACAGTGACAGTGTTAGAAAATGATAACTGCTGGAGATATTGAGCCAGAAAGAGCCACGCAGGACCACTCAGAGACAGCCAGGCCTTACTGCCATGCTGCACAAAATGAGGGGAGGTTTGCATGATAGCAAACTTGCTGTCCTCTTCTTGGGCCTCTAAGAGTCCAGAGCTAGGAAGAAAAGAAGGAAATTGAGCATTTATTAAGTGCCTACTGTGTGCTGGGCACTGTGCTAAGCCCTTTACAAATATTAGCTCATTTTGCAGTTGAGGAAACTGAGGCAGAAAGAGATGAAGTAACTTGCCCAGGGTCACATAGCTAGTAAGTGTCCAAGGCCAGATTTGAACTCAGATCTTCCTGACTCCAGATCCAGAGTTCTATCCACTGTAGCACTTAGCTAAGACTGTCTAGACTTGTCTGTCATAGCCGGAGATAAAGCAGCATCGTTGTGTCTACAGCAGGAGTATGTCAAACCCAAGAGGATGACAGAGTCACCTGAATATGGTGAGGGACTGGTCCATTCAAAAGAGTTAGGGAAGGAGGTCGTCACATCTGGGGTTCCACGTCCTCATCTCTAAAACAAGGAGTGAGGTCATGATGGCCTCTAAGGTCCCTCCTAGATTGAAATCTCTGATCCCAGCATCCTACAAAAAGACTCAGTGGGGACAGGCTAGTTGTCTCAAGGATTTAGAGCACTGGGGTTAGGAGGCTGCACCTGCCACAGTGGGCATTTGACTCGGTAGAGGTAAAAATCTGATGACTTTTTAGATTACGAGGTCTTAAGGTCAAGGACTGTGTCTTACATGAACTTCATATTTCAGCACTAGTTGTTTTTTGTGCAGCGGACCCTTAAATAAATGTTTATTATTGTTGATCTCCTGCTGTTGTAGTTTACCTAGAAATAATGAGCCCCTGGTCAATTGACTCACACCAGCCATGCTCCCACGAAGCTGTTACATGAGCCAGAATGCCAATTTATTTCCTTACAGTGAAAAATAAACTATGGAATTGGCAAGAATACTAGAAGATTCATGCCAGCCAGCCAGAAAAACCTTCTCCTGGTTGGAAAATCTGCTGCAAAAGTGAATTAACATCAGGATGTTTGGTGAATATGAAATGATATCCATGGGAGTTGAATGGTCTTAAAGTATATTTTCACCAAACTAGGATAACATGATGAGCCACCCTCCTCCAACAAGGCTCATACCAGCAGTATGTCATGGGTTCCTCTCCCCTACAGAAACACACTGACAAATTTTATTTATTAATGCTGGTTATTGTAGCATACCCCCTCTAGCCGATTATCTTCTACACCATTTTATTTCTCTCTGTGTGAAGCTCATGAACCTCTACAAAGCTACCCTGGGTTCAAAGTCTGCTCCAAACCATGGCCTACAAACCCCCATTGATGTGTTTACTTTTATATAGGCCAACCAGAAAAAATATATTCGTTCAAAGCAAAACACATTTAATCAAACAGCATAGAAAAGTAAGTTAACAAGAAAAGATCCCCCTATACATTGTATACATAGAGGCACACACCCTGTCACAGATGGGCACACATTTAGAAAACGCATGTGAGAGGGTCGTAGAAGTAGGGAACATATGTGGCCAGGGCATGTGTGTGAAGAGCACATACATAAGAACACATGTACTTTAGGGGCACATGCACGGCTAGAGCAACTGATACATCCACATCCTTTCAAGACTTCATCATGCCATGTCGCCCTTCCCATCACTCTGTGTCACTCCTCTGGAGATGGAATGTCTGCATGAGGAATATCAAGGAGGCCAAATCACTGGATTGAAGAGTATGCAGGGGTGACTAGGGTGTAAGAAGACTGGAAAGGTAGGAGGCAGCCAAGTTATGAACGGCTTTGACTGCAAAACAGAGTATTTTATATTTGACCCTAGAGGTAATAGGGAGCCATAGGAGTTTACTGAGTAAGGGAGTAACATGGTCAGACGTATGCTTCAGGAAGAACAATTTGACAGCCGAGTGGAAGATAATCTGCAATGGAGAGAGACTTTAGGCTCTCTGATAGGATTTTCTGCATTTCAGTGACTTGTAACATCTCCTTTGCAGGAGAAGGAAGGTAAGCTTTTGAGTGTGGCAGCCTAGGCCTATGACTTAACATCCAGTCAGGTAGCTAACAATCAGCAGAAGCACCCAATCTAGAATCGTCTTTTTTTTTTTAATTGACCCCATTTCTCTACTGCCTCCTCAGACTGCCTTAGTCTGAGCGATGGTCACCAATATATTTTTTAGTTTTTTGTTTGTTTTTGTTTTTAATTTTTTTTAGGCAGTTGGGGTTAAGTGACTTGCCCGGGGTCACACAGCTAGTAAGTGTCAAGTGTTTGGTATGAGGTCAGATTTGAACTCAGGTCCTCCTGACTTCAGGGCCAGTGCTCTATCCACTGCGCCACCTAGCTGCCCCCATTTTTTAGTTTTTATCACATTTTATCAACTCCTAGGGGCCCACCTTCCCAAATACCACCAACACTCATGACTAACTGTTACAGGTAGGCAGGTGAACCCAAGAGCTCTGGGAGTGGAATCATTCTCTCAAACCACTCTTGCTTCCATCCCAGCCCCACAAGCCATCATCCCAGGAAGCAACCCTCATGGAAGTTGGTCTGAAAACTATTTCCATGGGTGCCACATCCATAGCTACTGAAGACCCAGAAAAGAAAAGTTCTCACTACTGAAGTCCTCAGCATCGTCAAATGATTCAAAATCTATCAAGCCAACAGAAACTGATAGGATTTTGTCACGGGAAATAACATTAAAAAAGGTATTGCAATTTGCTCAGCCATTGTCCTCTGATGACCATGGGGACTTTCCATATGGCTGACCCCTCTCACCTGAGTTATAACCTCCATTAGAACAAGAGCTCCTTGAGAACACTTTTCACCTTTCTACCTTTATCCTCAGAATTTGGCACAGTGCTTTTCACACAGTAAGCCTTAATAAATACTTTTTTTTCCTTTCTTTCCTTCTTTCTTTTTTTTTTCCAGGCAATTTAGGTTAAGTGACTTGCCCAGGATCACACAGCTAGTAAGTATCTGAGGCCAGGTTTGAACTCAGGTCTTCCTAACTCCAGGTCTGATGCTCTATCTACTGCGCCATCTAGCTGCCCCCAAAATTTTGTGTGTCTTTGCTTTTTCTCACTTGGTTTATTCCTAGAATACCCTCCTGCTTTCCTTATCATTCTCCACTTTTTTTTTTCAGCTAGGCCATGGGGTTAAGTGACTTGCCCAGGGTCACACAGCTGGTAAGTGTCAAGTATCTGAGGCCAGATTTGAACTCAGGTCCTCCTGACTCTGGAGCCTGTGTTCTATCCACTGCACCACCTAGCTGCCCTTTAATAAATACTTTTTTATTCATTCATTCATTCACTTTAGCAAATTGAAAAAGGGATGCATAAAACTGATGGAGAGATGGCTTTTTCAACCACCATCCCAACCACCTATCATTAGCTCTCTGTCTCTGTCTCTGTCTGTCTCTGTCTCTCTATCACACACACACACACACACACACACACACACACACACACACACACACACACAAAATATTCCATCTCCAGTTAGTCTCCCTTCCTGGTCTCTCCCTTCCTGTGGGAAAAGGGGAGAAAAGCCATTCCATTAAGTCCCTCCATTGGTCCCCTCAAGTTCCAGCTACAAGCCCACCTTCTACAAGAAGCCTTTTCCAGTTCCCCTTAGTGCTGCTCCCTTCTTTCTATTGATTATCTCCAACTTATCCTGCATACATCATTTGTACATAATTGTTTCTGTGTTGCTTCCCCCATTAAACTGTGAGCTACTTGAGTACAGGGATTAGTTTTTGCTTTTATTTGTATGCCCAGAGTTTAGCATTTTATTCAATTGTTTTCAGTTGCATCCATTCTTGACCCCATTTGGGGTTTTCTTGGCAGAGATACTGATATGGTTTGCCATTTTCTTCTCCAGCTCATTTTACAGATGAGGAAACTGAGGCAAACAGGGTTAAGTAACTTGCCCAGGGTCACACAGTTAGTAAGTATATGAGGTCAGATTTGAACTCAGGAAGATAAACCTTCCTAACTTCAGACCCAGCACTCTAACCACTGAGCAACCTACCAACCCTGAGTTTAGCACAATACCTGGCAAACAGTAGGCACTTGATTTTTAAAAAAATTTGGGGGGGGGTTATATTTTAAGCTCTAATCTGTCTCCCTCCCTCTTTCCTTCCTCACCCTGCACTAGAGAAGTCCACCAATTTGACACAGATTTACAAATAAGATGTAAAACTATACTATGTATATTTCTATTTGTCAATTATTTCTCGGTAGGTAAATACATCTTCCTTCATAGGTCCTTTATAGTTGATTTGAGTATTTATAGTACTCAGAATAACTGGTTTTCACAATTATTTTTCGAACAATATTGCAGTTACTGTATACAATGTTCTCTTGGTTCTGCTCACTTCACTTTCTATTATTTCATGCAAGTCTTTCCATGTTTTTTCTAACATCAACCAGCTCATCATTTCTTAGAGCACATTAGTATTCCATCACAATCATATACCGCAACTTGTCTGGCCATTCTGCAATTGATGGGCAACCCTTCAAATTCCAGTTCTTTGCCACCACAAACATAACTGCTATAAAGATTTTAGAACATATAGGCTCTTTTCCTTTTTCTCTGGTCACCTTGGGAAACAGACCCAATAATGATAATTCTGAATCAATATGTATGTATATCTGTATGTATGTATGTATGTATGTATATGTATACACACACACACACACACACAATACACACAGTTTAATAACTCTTCAGGCATAATTTCAGATTGCTCTCCAAAATACTTAGATCAGTTCACATTTCCACCAACAGTGTATTAATGTCCCAATTTTTCCACATCCCGTCCAACATTAGTCATTGTTGCCTTCTATCATTTTAGCCAATCTGATAGGTGTGAGGTGATATCCCAAAGTTGTTTTTAATTTGATTTTCTCTAGTCAATAATGATTTAGAACATTTTTTCATAAGACTATATGTTTTGATTTTTTCACTTCAAATTTTATTTTATTTTTTATATAAATTTATTTATTTTTAATTTTCAACATTTACTTCCACGAGATTTTGAGTTCCATCTCGCCCCCCCACCCCAAGATGGCATGCATTCTGAATATCCCTTCCCCTAGTCTGCCATCTCTTTTATCCGTCCCCACCTTTTCTTATTCCCTTCCCCTTCTATTTTCCTATAGGGTAGGATAGACTTCTGTACCCCATTTCCTGTATTTCTTATTTCCCAGTTGCATGTGAAAACTTTTGTTTTAAACATGCGTTTTTAAAACTTTGGGTTCCAAATTTTCTCCCTTCCTCCCTCCCCACCACCCTCATTGAAAAGGCAAGCAACTCAATATAGGCTATACATGTGCAGTTATGCAAAACACTTCCATAGTAGACATGTTGTGAAAAACTAACTCTATTTCCCTTAATCCTATCCTGCCCCCCCCATTTATTCTATTCTTTCTTTTGACCCTGTCCCTCCTCAGAAGTATTGGCTTCTGATTACCCCCTTTCCCAATCTGCCTTCCTCTCTATCTTCCCCCTGTTCTCTTGTCCCCTTCCCCCCCTTATTTTCCTGTAGGGTAAGACAGTTTCCACATCCAATTGAATGTGTATGTTATTCCCTCCTTAAGCCAAATCCTATGAGAATAAGATTCACTCATTCCCTCTCACCTTTCCCCTTTTCCCCTCCACTGTAAGAGCTTTTCTTTTTTTTTTTTTTTTTGTGAGATAATTTACCCCATTCTACCTCTCCCTTTCTTCTTCTCCTAATATAATCCTCTCTCATCCCTTAATTTTATTCTCCAGATACAACCCCTTAATCTTCAACTCACCCTGTGCCCTCTATCCATCTATCTATCTATATATACACATACATATAATTTTCCCCCTCCAACTGCCCTAATACTGACAAAGGTCTCATGAGTTATAAATATCATCTTTCCATGCAGGAATGTAAACAGTTCTTAATAAGTCTCTTATGATTTCTCTTTCCTGTTTACCTCTTCATGTTCCACTTGAGTCTTGTATTTGAAAGTCAAATTTTCTATTCAGCTCTGGTCTTTTCATCAAGAATGCTTGAAAGTCCTCTATTTCACTGAATGACCATTTTTTCCCCTGAAGGATTATACTCAGTTTTGCTGGGTAGGTGATTCTTGGTTGTAATCCTATCTCCTTTGCCCTCCAGAATATTATATTCCATGCCCTGCGTCCTTTAATGTAGAAGCTGCTAAATCTTGTGTTATCCTGATTGTGTTTCAACAGTACTTGAATTGTTTCTTTCTGGCAGCTTGTAATATTTTCTCCTTGACCTGGGAAATCTGGAATTTGGCTACAATATTCCTAGGAGTTTTCCTTTGGGGATCTCTTTCAGGAGGAGATCGGTGGATTCTTTCAATTTCTATTTTGCCCTCTGGTTCTATATATCAGGGCAGTTTTCCTTGATAATTTCTTGAAAGATGATGTCTAGGCTCTTTTTTGATCATGGCTTTCAGATAGTCCAATAATTTTTAAATTCTCTCTCCTGGATCTATTTTCCAGGTCAGTTTTTTTCCAATGAGATATTTCACATTTTTCTTTTTTTTCTTTTGGATTTGTTTTACAGTGTCTTGATTTCTCATAAAGTCACTAGCCTCCAATTGCTCTATTCTAATTTTTAAGGAAGTATTTTCTTCAGTAATCTTTTGGACTTCCTTTTCCATTTGGCCAATTTTTTTTTTAGGGCATTCTTCTCCTCATTGGCTTTTTGGACCTCTTTTGCCATTTGGGTTAGGCTATTTTTTAAGGTGTTATTTTCTTCAGTATTTTTTTGGGTCTCCTTTAGCAAGCTGTTGACTTGTTTTTCATGATTTTCTTGCATCACTCTCATTTCTCTTCCCAGTTTTTCCTCTACTTCTCTTACTTGCTTCTCAAAATCCCTTTTGAGCTCTTCCAAGGCCTGGGACTGATTCATATTTTTCTTGGAGGCTTTGGATGTAGGAGCTTTGACTTTGTTGTCTTCTTCTGGTTGTATGTTTTGATCTTCTTTGTCACCAAAGTAAGATAATATAGTCTGACTCTTTTTGTGCTGCTTGCTCATGATCCCGGCCAATTACTTGAGTTTTAAACTCTTTGTTAAGGTAAGAGTCTGCTTCCAATGTGGAGAATGTACTGTCCCAAGCTTTGGGTTTATACAGCTGTTTTCAGAGATACTTGTAGGGACCTGTAAATTTTCAGTTCTTGCAAGGTGGTATGATAAGGGGCAAGGTGTTTACTCCTTTCCTGGCCTGTGCTGTTGTCTATTATTGACCACAAGCACTCCTTTCTGTCCTGGAACTGTGAGGAAGGTTTCCTCTCCACTGCCACTACAAGCTCCACCATGCCAGCATTCCTCCTCTCCCCAGGACCACCACCCAGAACTGTGACCCAGATCCAAGCACAGGCAAAGCAAGAGATTCCTGCCTCAGCACTGGCAAAGAGATCCCCACAATCCCCCTCTGATCAGCCACTTGATTCCCCCTCAGTCTGTAGGCCAGAACCTCAGGATGCAGCCACTGCCCCAGGGCCCACACTCTGTGCTCTGCAACTGGCTCTGAGACCTTGCTCCTCTCTCAGCACTGCAGAAACAGACTTTTCCCACTGACCTTCTAAGTCATCTTTGGTGTTTGTGGCTTGAGAGGTCTGGAAGCTGCCACAGCTGCCTGAGATTCAGTCCTCTGAGGCCTGCTCCAGGTTCACTGTGGCCTGCGCGCCCATGCCACACTGCGCTCCTCACACTGCCTTGTGTAATATACCTTTCCAATCAGTCATCCAGATTGTCTTGGGCTGGAAATTTTGTTCACTCTGTCTTTTTGTGGGTTCTGTTGCTTTAGAATTTGTTTAGAGTCATTTTTTATAGGTATTTGGATGGGTTTAGGGGAGAGCTCAAGCAAGTCATTGCTTTCACTCTGCCATCTTGGCTCCACCTCCCTATGTTTTGATTTCTTCATCGAAAAACTGCTTGTTCTTATCCTTTGACCATTCATCAATTGGAGAATGACTCATATTCTCATACCTTTGACAAAGTTCTCTATATACCTTTATCCAGGAAATTAATTGTAAAAATTTCCCCCCAATTTTCTGCTTTCCTTCTAATCTTGGCTACATTGGTTTTATTTGTACAAAATCTTTTTAATTTAATGTAATAAAAATCATCTATTTTACTACACACAATGCTATCTCATTTATTCATAAATTCTTCTCCTCTCCATAAGACTGATAAGTAATGTGCTCCATGTTCTTTTAGTTTTCTTATGATATCTCCCTTTATATCTAAGTAATGTATTCATTTTGACCTTATCTTGGTAAATGGTATAAGATATTGTTCTGTACCCAGTTTCTGCCAGACTGCTTTCCAATTTTCTCAACAATTTTTACCAAACAGTACATTCTTATCTCCAAAGCTTAAATCTTTATATTTTTCCAACACAAAGTGACTATAACAATTTACTACTGTATACTATATATCTACTCTGTTCCATTGATCCATCTTTCTATTTCTTAGCCAGTGCCAGATAGCTTTGACAGCTACTGCCTTATAATGTAGTTTAAGATCTGGCACTGCTAAACCTCCTTCCTTTAAATTTTTTTCATTAATTCTTCTATATTCTTGACCTTTTGTTCTTCCAAATGAATTTTATTATTATTTTTCCTAGCTCAATAAAATATTTTTTGATAATTTAATTGAAATAACATTGAATAAATAGATTAGTTTAGGCAGAACTGTTATTTTTATTATATTGGTTCAGCCTACCAATGAACAATTCATATTTCTCCAATTATTTATTTCTGACTTTATTTGTATAAAAAATGTTTATAATTATGTTCATGGAGTTCCTAGGTTTGTCTTTGCAGGTATTTCATACAGTCTATAGTTATTTTAAATGGGGTATCTCTTACTCTCTCTTCTTACAAGGTTTTATTGGTGATACATAGAAATACTGATGATTTATGTAAGTTTATACTGAAATATCCTGCTACTTTGCTAAAATTATTAATTGTTTCAAGTAATATTTTAGTTGAATCTCTAGCACTTTCCAAGTATATCATCATATTATCTGCAAAGAGAGATGGTTTTATTATCTCATTTCCCATTCTGATTCCTTCCATTTCTTTTTCTTCTCTTATTGCTTTTGCTAGCATTTCTAGTACAATGTTGAATAATATTAGTGATAATGGTCAACCTCGTTTCACTCTTGATCTTACTGGGAAGGCTTCTAGCTTATCCCTATTACAAATAATGCTTGCTGACAGTTTTAGTAGATGCGTCATCATTTTAAGGAAAAATCCATTTATACCTGCGTTTTCAAGTGTTTTTAATAAGGAGTGTTGTATTTTGTCAAAAGCCTTTTCTGTATTTATTGATAGGCTCATATGATTTTTATTACTTTTGTTATTGATATAATCAATTATGTTAATAGTTTTCCTTATGTTAAACCATCCCTGCATTCCTGGAACAAATCCCACATGGTCACTGTGTATAATCTTTGTGATACATTGTTATAGTCTCCTAGTAGTATTTTATTTAGGATTTTTTTTTGTATCCATATTCATTAGTAAAATAGGTCTATAATTTTCTTTCTCTGGTTTTGTTCTTCGTGGTTCATCACCATATTTGTTTCATAAAAGTAGTTTGGAAGGACTCACTCCCTCTTTGCTTAATATTCAAATTAGTTGATCTTTAAATGTGTGGTAGAAACTGATTTGTCAATCCATTTGGTCCTGATGTTTCTTTCTTAAGAGGCTTATTTATGGCCTGTTCAATTTCTTTTTCTAAAATAAGTTTATTTAAATATTCTATTTCCTTTCTGTTAACCTAGGCAGTTTATATTTTTGTAAACATTCTTTTTTTTAGGCCAATTGGGGTTAAGTGACTTGCCCAGGGTCACACAGCTAGTAAGTATCAAGTATTTGGTCTGAGGTGGGATTTGAACTCAGGTACTCCTGACTTCAGGGCTGATGCTCTATCCACTGCACCACCTAGCTGCCCCTAAACATTCTTCCATTTCGTTTAAATTCTCAAATTTATTGGCATAGAATTGGGCAAAATAACTCCTAAAAATTCCTTTGATTTTATCTTTATTAGTAATATATTCACACTTATCTTTTCTGATACTAGCAATTTGGTGTTCTTCTCTCTCTATCTCTGTCATATTAATCAATGGTTTATCGATTTTATATTTGGTTTTTTCATAAAACCAACTTTTAGTTTTATTTATTAATTCAATGGTTTTCTTATATTCAGTTTCACTAATCTTATTTTTAATTTTTAGAATTTCCAATTTGATGTTTAATTGGGGATTTTTAATTTGTTATTTTTCCAGTTTTTTTTAATTGCATGCCCAATTCATTGGTCTTCTCTTTCTCTATTTTATTTATGTAAGTATTAAGAGATATAAATTTTCCTCTGATTACTGGTTTTGCTGCATCACATAGGTTTTGATATGTTGTTTCATTATTATCATTCTCTTTAATAAAACTATTATTTATTGCATCTACAACTTGTTCTTTATCCTACTCTTTTTTTTTTGTGAGGCAATTGGGGTTAAGGGACTTGCACATGGTCATGCTGCTTGTAAGTGTCAAATATCTGGTCTGAGACTGGATTTAAACTCAGGTCCTCCTGACTCCAGGACTGGTGCTCTATCCACTGTGCCCCTTAGCTGTCTCACAACCCACTCTTTCTTCAAGATTCTTTCATTCTTTAAAATTAAATTATTTAGTCTCCAATTAATTTTTAATCTGTGTTTCCATAGTCCCTTATTAAATAAATTTTATCACATTATGATATGAAAAAGATGCATTTAATATGTCTTCTTTTCTGCATTTAACTATAAAATTTTTATGCCCTAATATATGTTCAATTTTTGTTAAGTTACTATGTACCACTGGGAAAAAAATGTCTTTCTATTCCCATTCAGTTCTCTCCAGATATCTATCATACTTAGCTTATCTAAGATTCTATTCAACTCCTTGACTTCTTTCTTATTTATTTTTTGGTTAGGTTTATCTAATTCAGAGAAAGATTGAAGTTTCCCACTGTTATCATTTTGCTATCTATTTCCATCTGTAATTCATTTAAAAATTTGGATTCTATAACATTTGGTATTAATATTACTTCATTTTCTTTGGTACTTTTTATCATAATGTAGGTTCCATATTTATCCCTTTTAATTAAATCTATTTTAGCTTTAACCTTGTCTGAGATCATAATTGCTACTCCTGCTTTTTTTTCACATCAGCTGAAAGCTAATAAATTCTACTCCAGTCCTTTATTTTTACTCTCATTTTTAAATATGTTTCTTGTAAACAACATATTGTCAGATTCTGGTTTCTAACTCATTCTGCTATCCATTTCCATTTTATAGGTGAGTTCATCCCATTCACATTCAAAGTTATGATCAATATTTGTACATTTTTCTCCATCCTATTTTCCACCACTATTTATCCTTCTCTCTCTTTTTTTATCCCTCCTCAAACATCTAATTGACTTCTAACCACTGCCTCTCTAATCTGCACCCCTTCTAAGAATCACTCCCTTATCCTCTTCCCCCTTTTAAGAATTCCTATCTTATTCTCTCCCTTTATCCTCTTATTTCTTGATCTGTACACACTTCTAAAAGTCTCTTCCTTATCCTATCCCCTCACCCTCCTATTTCTCTGTAAGTTAAAAAGATTTTTATACCATCATAGATGTATATGTTATTCTCTCTTTAACCCAGTTCTGATGAGAATAAGGTTCTAGCATTACCAGCCCTCCACCACTCCTTCCTCCACTGTAATAGTTCTTCTATTCATGCCTCATTTATGTGAAATGATAGTTCCATTTTACCTCTCCCTACTCAATTTTATTTTTTAGGATCATCTCATTCAAACTACCCAATGACAACATTCTTAAGCATTACAGACAACATTTTCCCATATAAGACATAAAGATTTTTACCTTATTAAGTCCTTTATAATTGGTCTTTAATGTTTACCTTCTTCTGTTTCTCCTATGTCTAGTAGGTCAAATTTTCCATTCACTTCTGGTCTTTTCTTCACAAACACCTGAAAGTTCTTTAGTTCATTAAATATCCATTTTTCCCCATAAAGGAAAACACACAGCTTTGCTGGGTAAGTTATTCTTGGTTGCAAACCCAGCTCTTTTGCTCTTTGGAATACATTGTTCCATACCTTTCCATCTTTTAATGTAGAAGCTGCTAAATCTTGTCTTATCTTGAATGTAGCTTCACGATATTTAACTTTTTTTCTAGTTGCTTGTAGCATTTTCTCCTGGACCTGGAAGCTTCAAACTTAGCTATGATGTTGTGAGTATTCATCTTGGTATCTCTTTAAAGGGGAATAATTGGTAGATTTATTCTGTTTCTATTTTGCCTCCTCATTCTAAAACTTTAAAACAATTTTCCTTAATAATCTCTTGATGTACAGCACCTAGACTATTTTTTTTAACATAACTTTCAGGTAGTCCAACAATTCTTATGTAGTCTCTCCTCTTTACCCATACTTTTAATTACTTCTGTCACTCAAATATCACTTTGAGTCATTATTTTATATTATTTGGGGGGGGATTTAGGTGAGCCAGGTGATTTCCTGCTTTATTCTACCATCTTCCCAGAATCCTCCCTGACTTAGTTTTGTCTAGGTCTGATAGGGACACATTAAAATCACCAACTATTATTATTTTTCTGTTAGCTCTCTCTATAGTTTGGTTAGATTTTCTTTAATTACTTAGATGCTATGTCATTCAGTAAATCTATATTTAACAATGATATCATTTTATTATTTATGGTACCTCTAAGCATAAAGGGGTTTCTCTGTTCATCTCTCTTAATCACATCTATTTTTACTAAAACTTTATCTGATTTCATGACTGCCATCTCTGCTTTATTGAATTCAGCTGAAGCACTATGGTTTATATTTAAACCCTCTCATTTGATGCTGTCAATTTTAAGTATATTTCTTGTCAACAAAAGTTATTGAGTTTTACTTTCTAACCCATTCATAGGGCCAGTAGAAGGTATTCACTGTACAATATAAATCAAGTATGTGATAGGTAGCTTATTCTTACATGCAAAAGAAATGCTAATAATAGAATGAATTAAACAAGATTCAGTAACAACTTATAACTATAGTTACAATCTGCTAAGAGGCTGATACTTAAATGTCATCAAGACATAGAGCTACTTACAGGATTATTAAGTATTTTATGTTATACTTTAGCTCTGGGATGCCCAGACATCCCCCAATACCTGTCTGCTAGCAAAATGGTCAGTCCTCATATTAGTGGCCATGTGTTTTAGCTGCCATGTCCTCACTGCTCCATGGTAGATTGCACAGGGAATAGAGCCAGCCACCTCTCCCTTACTTAACTCTCAAAAAGCACTTTGAGACAGTCCTAAAACAATTCACAGACAAAAAGGAAGAATATGAGGGGACGGGCCATTCCCTTTTGTATATCTACTTACTCATCAGCTTCTCTGACTCCAAAGCCAACAAGGGGACTCTTGAGCATCTCAAAAAACAATTCCTTCAGCCAGAAGAAGCCTTTTCAAAGCTTCAATATGGTTGCCAGGAACCAAAAAGGCAATTCTAAGCATGTTCTATGGGACGGCCCACACTACAACTATGTACAGAGGTATAGTTAGGAACATTTAGGATTCTCAAGAAGAGTGTCAAGGTCACCTCGCTCATTCACCTGTGACTTCACTAGAAGATAACCTTACCTTTTATTCATTAAAAGAATCCAAAAACAACCAAAAAAGCTTCTGCTTCCTGAAATGTGGATCCTGCTCGAGACAGACTTTACACCGAAGGAGAAAGAGAACAGAGGCCCCTGGCAGGGGTGGTCTGCTTTCCTCAGACTTCCATTGCCTTTTGAACGAGAGCAGAGCCACATTGGATTTTAACCTTGGCTCCCACTTACCTTTACAGTCTTATTTCATGTTGCTCCCCTTCACACAATCTTTGGTCTAATCAAACTGGTCTGCTAATTCATCTTGGTGCCCAGCGCTGCAGCTCCTTCTTCCATATCTTTGCATAGGCTAGCCTCCCATTCTTGGAATGCCCTCCTTTCTCAGCTCTCTATCTCTGTTTCCCAGTTACCTCTCTAACTAGAAGATCTGCATTGATGGGGGCAACTCCCACACCCTGAACCAAATGCAATCAGAGGTCTGATCCAAAAATAAAAGGATTTTGGGGAAGGAGGAGGACACCTTGAACTGAGGGTATCAAGACCGACCTCATACAGGAGTTGGCACTTGAACTAATCCTCACAACAACTCTATGAGGTAGGTCCCGCTCATCTTACAGACGAGGAAACTGAAACTCAGAGGTTAAAGGGCTGGTCTAGGGTCAAAGACATGGTGTCAAAGTCAGGATTAGGATGAAGGTCTCTTGACTTCACATTCATCACACCTTCTGCTATATCATACTGTCTGCCACAGTGCCCGTTGTAATGACTAGAACCAGAGGACTCTGGAATTGTTTCCAAACTAGCCATCAATAAATCAACGAACATTTATTAAGCATCTACTGTGTGCCAGGCAGTTCTAAGTGCTAGAGGTGTAATAAGAGGCAAAAGACAACCCTTTCCCTCAATAATGGGGCAGACAACATGCAAACAAATACATGCAAAACCAGCTACATACAGGTATACATGTAGATAGATAGATAGATGACATACATACATGACATATTTATGATATATTATATATGTGAAATAATTACAGAATTAAAAGGGGTTAGGAAAAGCTTCCTGTTAAAGATAGGATTATAGTTGGGACTTAAAGGTTTCCAACATCAAACCTGACCACCACCCCCTTCCCCCTGTAAAAAGCCAGATGCCCTCAACTCCTCCCTTTACCCTCAAACCCTTCAGGTATTTTCAATTTCCAGGTGATTCTCTGAAATAATATGGCACTGGAACTGACCTTCTGGATCAGCCTTTAATTAGCAAAAAAGATAAACACCTATTCCTCTCTCCCCTGGAATGCCAGACACACCAAGAAAGCAAAGGAAAAAGAAGGAAAACCGGACCCCACAGAGTTCCTCAGGTTCACACTTTTATTGCCCGTTCAATTAATGCTTTTCAAGTTCCCTTGGGTGTTTAGAAAAGTCTTTTTACATCTTTATCAAGACCTGCAAATCCATAAAAGATGCCGCCTACTCAGCTTCCTGGGGTCTCCCCTCTCTGAAGAGATGAGTCAAGGTTGCTCTCAATCAGACAGCTTGACTACTTGAAGAGGGATTTAGCACCACAAATGGAGAGAGCGGCTTTACTCCTTGTTGCCTCAGTTTTCCCCTCTACAAAGCAGGGATTGTGGTCCTTAGTCCTTCCTAATATCATAGAGTTATTACAATAAACGGACTTCATCCTTGCCACATGACAGGGAAACTCCCTTACGCATCTTTGGGAGCACCTTCAATATCCCACAGCATTGCCCAATCACTTAATGGAAGACCATAGAATCGCTTACATTGCCATGACTCAGAGGAACTATGGCAGGGCCTGGACCTGGCAGCCATTGCCACTTGATTTGGAGCTCTCCCCGTGCCACAGTAGCTGTCACCCTGCCCCCGAACCAGCTTCCTGGTGCCACCCTTCGGTGGTTTACAATTGGTTTTGTAGAGCGACACAGTACTCAGTCTATTCTGATGTGTCCTTTCACATCATATCAGTGTATACCAGGACACCCCACCAGAAATTTCAAAGCAGAGAAGGATTTCAACAAATAGAGATATGAAAAAGTGCTTTCCATGCAGGGGGGACAGCCTAGATGAATTGTAGGAGACGGAGGAGAGAGGACAAAGAGGACAAGGACAAGAAACAGCCATAGCTATTGTTCAATCATTTCAGTCATGTCTGACTTCATGACCTCATTTGGGGTTTTCTTGACAAAGATACTGGAGTGGTTTGCCATTTCCTTCTCAGCCCATTTTACAGATGAGGAAACTGAGGCAAACAGGGTTAAGTAATTTGCCTAAGGTCACACAGCTAGTAAGTGTCTGAGGCTGGAACTTGAGCTCAGGAAGATGAGTCTTCCTGACTGCAGGCCCACTGCTTTAGCTACTGCATCACCTAGCTGCCCAGGAAATAGCTTAGCAGTCCAATTTAGCTGGCACATAGAGTGTGCACAAATAGAAGTGATGTGAAATAAGGCTGAAGCCACACCATTACCTTGCCCACTGAGACATGCCTTCTCTCTCTGACCTCTGGGAAGAAGGACAAAGGAATCGTCTCCCTCAGCACCTGGGAAGCCAAGGAGGCCGACCAAAGGCCCCACCTGTAGCTACAGAGCCCAGAAGAGTGTATAATAAGGTTGCTCTTCATCCCAATTCCCAAATAAATCACTCTGGGTTTATAGTCAATAAGCCACCTTTAAGCAAAAGCAATAAACATAGATCTAATATAATTTCATTTGAGATGCATTTTCTTTCCTAGGCAGCTCCAGGCTTCATTAGTATGTAGGAGGCTTGAAGCCTCAAAACTCCCTGCTGAGACTCTGGCTAATTGGAAATTGATCTCTGCTTTTGAGAGAGAAAAGATGATTTTCCAAACAGGGGAGAAGCTCTTCTGAAGAAGAGGCCAGGAGGTCCTTAGGCTGGCAGCTCCTGAAATTAAGAGAGTCCTGCAGCTCCAAATCTGAGTAGCCCCTGAGACCAGGTAGAGAAAATATTGCCTGTCCTGTACTTAGAAAGGACAACAGCTTCAACAAGACCCGTGGGCTGTGTAAGGGGTGGTGAGTTTACGCTGAGCCTCTCCTTCTATATTGCTGGGGAGGATGAAGAGGATACATTTATGATATAGGATCATGGGACTGCAGAAACCAAACCCAACCCCCTCCTTTTATTAATGAGTAAATTGAAGTTAAATTACTTGCTTAGGGCCACACAGCTAATAAAGGTAGGATTTGGACTCAGGTTTTCCTGATTCCAAGTCATACTTTCTTTCCACTGTGCTACCTAGCTGTCCTCGGGGCTAGAGTCAGCTACACAATCTTTGGTTGTGGAATAAAATGAAATTAAGTGCCCCCACCCCGAGGATTAAACCCTAAGAACTTTTTACAAGAGTGTCATAGTGTGAGCTCTATAAAGAAAAATCATTGAAAATCATTGAGATACACAGAAAAGAGCAGAATAGGTTCAGGAGACCTAGACAAGCAAGATAGCTATAAAACTAATATAACGAATTTATCAAATGCCTCATAAAAGTACACTTTTCTATTATAAATGTTTTTTAAATGCGAGCAGTATGTAATAGAGATTCATGGTATATGCAATCCTCTTACAATACCTTATATATTGAAATGCTTGTGTTTGTTGAGGTATGTCAAATTCAGGAAAAAAAAAATAAAAACATTGCATACCCCCCAAAAGAAAAAGCTTCAAAGGGAAAAGCTCCCCAGATGTCTCCTCTTCCTTCCTTACCCTGCATTAGGCCACTGAATTTCTGGCACAAAGTTATAAATGCTGGGTGGAAGTGAGACCACTCAACTGGACCACCCCCACCCTCCAGACCAGTCATGTGTCTCACCAGACCCACATATAACATATAACACCATCTTTTAACGTGAAGTCTTACCTCCTGTCAGGACTATTTCTCAGGACTGGAAGAGTGACCCAAAAAAGAAGGATTGGTGATTTCTCTACCGCCATCAGCTTCCCCATGGCAACACTTCCTCTCTGTTCTCTGGGATGAGGCAGAGGGGAAGCCATCATCTTTAAGAGATAGGCACCCCACATCCAGTGAAAAGACTAATTAAGGTTTTTGCCCAAGGGCTAACAAATAAGCATGAGTCAGATAAGTCTACCAGAGAGCATACTTTGCAGAGGATAGCACTAATTTTGGACAACAGGTCATTGTCCTTCCATGAATGGGAACATTCTAAGCTACCATCAGTTCAACCCCATATGAGTTCATTATCCTGAGTTCCTCCTAAATTTTGTTTCTCCTGACTTCCTCTAGGCTTTAGCACATGCCCAATCCAGTCTTCTCTCTGGGCCTTCCCAAAATGTTACTACCAAAGAAAGGCAGAATTTTCTCTTCCGTGGCTCTTGTAATAATAATGATGAGTATGATGATGGCATTTATTTAGTACTTTAAGGTTTTCAAAACGTTTTACATACATTAACTCATGTGATCCTCACAACAATTCTGTGAGGCAGGTGCTATTATTATCCCCATTTTGTAGATTAAAGAATCAAGGTTAAATAACTTGCCCACAATAACACAATTATCAGGTATCTAAAGCAAGATTTGAACCCAGGTCTTCCTAACTGCAAGTCAGACACTGTGAGTGCTATGCAGTACTGATACAGAGTGACCTGCCTTTTGTCCCTCTATGTATCTTTTCGAATCTCATCTCACTGCAGAACCCCTCCCCACCTCCTCTCTGTTGTTTTCCTCCATTCCAACCCCCACTTCCCAAGCCCCTCCTGTCCAAGCATGCCTCAGACTTGATTATTGGTTAAATGATTGAATACTTTAATTTATTTGCCCGATGATAGCTTTACAACTCTGCTCTCAGTAATTTGTGTTAGCATGACTTGCAGTTTTGAATAGACAGATGGAGAGAGTATATAGATGCACATATATGCATGTGCATACATATATAAACATATATCATATATATATATGTGCATGTGTATGTACATATACATATCAGAGCTCAAGAACTCAGGTCAAAACTTGCCTCTTGCACACAACGCTGCCAAGTTACTCAATCTCTCATCATCCCCAGCCAACCCTCTAAGACTTCATAGAAGTTGCAGAGCAGATTCTAAACTATATTCAATCAAGTCAGCATTTATTAAGCTTACTAAGTTTCAGGCACTCTAAGTGCTAAGTGCTGGGGATACCAAAAAAGTACAAAGACAGTGCCTGCCCTCAGAGTACATGTACATAAATAGGTATATGCAAGATGCCCGCAAAATAGATACAATGTAACATTAGGAGAGCCCGCACTTTTAGCTGAGTGGACTAGGAAAGGCCTTTTGCAGACAGTGGCTCCTGAGCAGAGTTTTGAAGGATTGCATTGTTTGAGGAAGGTCTTGGCTAAGGGTTCCTTCTAACCTTGAACTAACAAAACCATAGAAAAAAATTCATATATATGTATTCATATATTTAAAAATTCATACATAATACATATACACACATATATAGTACATATATATTGTGTATGTGTGTCTATATGTGTATACATATGTTTCTTCCTAATGCCAAGGCCAGCTCTTTATTCACTCTGCTATATATGGCAACAGAACTGAAGTTTAGGGGCAGCTAGGTGGCACGGTGGATAGAGCTTTGGCCTTGGAGTCAGGAGGACCTGAGTTCAAATCCAGCCTCAGACACTTGACACTTACTGAGAGTGTGACCCTGGGCAAATCACTTAACCCCAATTGCCTCACCAAAAAAAAAAATGAAGTTTAGCATGAAGTCCTTGGGAAAGACCCACCAATCCAGGACAATAGTGATAAAAAGTAACACAATGGAATCATCCCTGGCTCTGGAGTCAGAAGCTTTGGATTGGAATATCAGCTATCTTTCTTTCTACCTTTCTGACCTTGGGCAAGTCACAAAGTTCCTTGCATGTAACAGGTGCTTAATAGATGTTTCCTGAACTGAACTTAATTTTTCAATGCCTCAGTTTCCTCATCTCTAAAATCAGGTTTAGATTTTTTTCTATGGTCCCTCTCAACTCTAAATCCTACAGATAATCATGTGACTCTGCAAGCATAAAGTACAGCTTCCCTAATCAATCAACCAATAAGCATTTATTAAGCACCTGCTATATACTAGACACTGTTAGCTACTGAAGGTACAAATACAAAACTGAAATAGTCTCTGACTCTAACATGGACATGTGTAGGTATAACCATCTTTCTAGAAAGTCTTGGGCTGGCTGCCTTGTAAAGGGAAAAAGCACACAGGATCTTTAGCAACTTGAACCCTCTTGTAAGGTCCAGCCCAGTCCAAGCTTTGCCAAGAGGACTGTTATATTCATTATATGTGTGTGTGTGTGTGTGTATGTGTGTGTAGACACACATACACATACATACACATACATATGTGTGTGCATATGTATATATACATACATACATGTGTGTATATGCATACATATATGTGTGTATGTGTGTATAAAACACATACAAGATAATATTGTAGGGGAAGTTACAAGCAACTGGGGAAAAAAGAAGGGCTTTGTGTAGGAGCTGAGCTGAGCTGAAAACTGAGGACAGTAGGAGGTACAGGTAGGGAAGGAATACATTCCAGGAATGGGGGACAGCCTTTCAAAGTCACAGACTCAAGAAATGGAGTGTCATGTGGCAAGAAGGCCAGTTTGGCTAGACCAAAGAATGAGTGAAGGGGGCAGCTAGGTGGTGCAGTGCGTAGAGCACCGGCCCTGAAGTCAGGAAGACCTGAGTTCAAATCTGGCCTCAGACCAAACACTTGACGCTTACTAGCTGTGTGATCCTGGGCAAGTCACTTAACCCCAATTGCCTAAAAAAAAAAAGAGTGAAGGACAATGATATTTAATAATATGTAATAATCACAATTACTCATATGTACCTGGTGATTGCCTAGCAAACATATTCAGGTATTTGCAATAATAAGGAAAGGGTGGGATGGGAACAACCCAGGTACCATCTTTTGAAAGACAGGTGAGGCCAAGAACCTTGAATAGATTTGATAATTGGAGTATGATTTTAAAGAATTCAATATAGGGGGGCAGCTAGGTGGTGCAGTGAATAGAGCTCTGACCTTGGAGTCAGGAGGACCTGAGTTCAAATCCAGTCTTGGATACATGACACTTACTAGCTGTGTGACCCTGGGCAAGTCACTTAACCCTGATTGCCTCACCCCACCCCCCCCCAAAAAAAAAGAATTCAATATACTTGTTCCTTTGTACCTGCCTCTGTGGAATAGATGTGTTCTGCAGAATTTGGGAGTTTCCTAAAGCAACAGGCCACTACTGTATCTTTCCAGAGATATGGACTACCCACAGTGCAACTGGGCATTTTCTAGAAGTCTATGAGCAGAACTCTGAGCCGATCTGCTCTGATAGAGGAGAAAAGACAGCCAGTGGCCCACCACGCCCTGGAAACTATCTAACAGTGCAGCCGTCTTACCTGTCCAAACCCACACCTACTTGAAACAGCCTAAACCAGACCTATTCTACCCTACCCTACCCTACCCTTAAAGTGGTTCCCAAAACAAGCTCTAGACAGAGCTCTCTATAGTTTGTGTGAAAAGATCAGGAGCAGGGATGTGAGGCCATAATCTTAGCATATCTGTAAGATCAATGGTGAAGATGAAAGAACAGAGTAAAAAACACAGAGAGAAGAAGATAGCGAAAGTCTATAGATATTACGACACTTTTTTTAAAAGCACAGTATGAGACAGAAGAGAAGGGGAAAACCTACATCTATTAAAATTGGAAAAAGCAAGTCAAGGGGCACAGAATTACAGAAACTCAGGCCTGGAAGGGGCCTCAGAAGCCCCCTAGCCTAACATAAATCTGCCCTCCAATATTGCAATTCTGCCTGCACTTGAAGAGCTTCAGAGATGGGGAATTAACTACCCACTGAGGCAGCCCCTTTTACTTGGGGATAGCTCTGATTGTTAAGAAGTTTCTCATTGGGACCTGGAGCTGACATCTGCCTCTGTTTAATTTTCATGTAGCGCTCCTAATTCTGCCCTGTACAGCCAAGCAGCTCTTGCACGTGACAGCCCTCCAAAAGGCACAAAGATAGCTTGATCATGTCATCCCTGAGTCTTCCCTTTTCTAGGTTAAACATTCCCAGTTCTCTTAACCAATCACAGTTTCCAGTCATCTTGGCATCCTGGTTACCACCATCTGGATACGTTCCACTTTGTTATGGCTCTTCCCAAAATGCAACCCCCAGAACTGAAAACAATAGTGCAGATGGAGGGGCGGTTCGGTGGCGCAGTAGATAGAGCACCAGCCCTGGAGTCAAGAGGACCTGAGTTCAAATCCGGCCTCAGACACGTAACACTTATTAGCTGTGTGACTCTGGGCAAGTCACTTAACCCCAGTTGCCTTGCCCAAAAACAAGCAAACAAAGACAATAGTCCAGATGGGGCTGACTAGGGAATCACCAGAACCATTATCCTCCACTGTGTCAGACACAGTTTATCCATAGCACCTACCTCAACAAGTTGTTGTGAAGATTTGGAAGTTTTAGCAAATAGTAAATGTCAATTGTGTCATATGACGAAGAAGCTAACATGAATGTATACCACATGAAGAGAAAATAATCATAGTAATAATAGCTGATGCTTATGTACTGCTTTTAAGTTTTTTTCTTTTATCTTGTACTGATGTCTTTTGTTTTAATATCACTCATTCATCTATGAATCTATCTCTCTCCCCATCTCCTAGCCAACAAGTCTTTCCTTGTAACAAAGATTAAAAGAAGGAAAAAAAACAGTTCAGCCCAATTTAGCAATACAGTATAAGATAATGAATGAGATAATGTAAGCAAAGCACTTTTGCAAATGTTAAAATACTAACTAAAGCAGATTGAAATAAGCAGAACCAGGATAACAGTATCCACGATGACAACAGCAATGTAAATGGGAAGAACAATAAACCCAGTTTATTGTGGATTGTGGGGTAGGTCTTGACTCAGAGAGACTTGAGTTCAAATCTGGCCTCAGACACCTACTAGCTGTGTGACCCTGAGCAAGTCTGTGTTTGCCTCAGTTTCCTCATGTGTAAAATGGGGATAATAATAGCACCTACCTGCCAGGGTTGTTGTGAGGATCAAATGAGATAATATTTATAATGTGCTTAGCACAGTACCTGACATATAGTAGGTGCTATATAAATATTAGCTATTATTGTTATTAATTATAGTGACCAAACTTGGCACCAGAAAAAAGATGAGAAAATACACCTGGCTCACTTAATTGCTGGGGCAGGGGATTCCGGATGTGGAATAATACACTTACTATATTGCTAGGTTGAATTGAACCAGGTTTTTTTTCTTCTTCTTTTTCTCTTTTAATCTTTGTTACAAGGAAACACATGCTGGTTAGGAGATGGGGGAGAGAGAGAAAGAGTCATAAATGAATGTGTGATGTAAAAATAAAAGGCATCAATATAAGAAAAAAGAAAAAATTTTAAAGTACTACAAAAGCATCAGTTATTATTACCATGATTATTTTCTCTTCATGTAGCACACATTCACATCCATTTTTTCACTGTATGGCACAACTGACATTTACTATTTGCTAAAGCTCCCAAATCTCCACATAGACAAGTATTTATCTGTTCCTCCTTACTGTTGGCCAGGCTTGACTTAGGCTGGTCTAGTGATGTGGGTTTGGGATTGGAACAAAAGAATAATAATAATGACAACAACAACAATTGCATAACACCTACTACATGCCAGGCACTGTACTGAGTGCTTTACAATTATCATCCTATTTGTTCCTCATAACAATCCTTGGAGGTAGGTGCTATTAACATACTCATTTTACAGATGAGGAAACTGAGGCAAACAGAGGTTAAGTGGCTTCTCAGGGTCATACAACTATTAAGTGTCTGAGGTCAGATTTAAACATAGGCCTTCCTGACACTAGGCACTGTACTCTGTCCACTACACCACCTGGCTACCCCGTATGAGACACTTGTAGAACAAAAAATGGTTATCACAAGGAGATTTACTTAGCCATTGCATGGAAAGAATATTCTGCACAGATATAGCTTTGATTCACTTGGGTACAGCTACCTCCCTTTTACCCTAGTAGATTAGTGCCAAGAAAGGATAGAGTGCCAGGTCTGGAGTCAGGAACACTTATATTCCTGAGTTCAAATCCAGGGTCAGACGCTTACTAGCTGTGTGACTCTGAGCAAGTCACTTAACCATGTTTGCAGGGACTGTCTTTTGCTCCTTTTTTGAATCCCTAGGACAGTGTTTGGCACATAGGTGCTTGATAAATATTAATTGATTGATTGACCCTTAACAAGGATGGAAATGGATAGAAGGTTGACCTGGCAGTCCCAAAAAACTGGATTCAAGTGTTGCCTCTGGAAAGTGTGACCATGGGAATACTCAAAGGATGAGTTGCTAATTGGTGAAGGAATTTTCCATATCAGGAAATCCCTACTCTAATGAAATTGCTGATCTGGACCCATATGGATTTTGAGACAGAGGACCTGAGTTAAAATCTCAGATCTATCATTTACTTCCTGTGTAACCTGGTACAAGTCACTTAACTCTTTGAGGTTCACTTTCCTCATCTATAAAATGAGGGAATTGGTCTAGACGGCCCTTCCAGCTGCAGATTTATATATAGGTATAGATTTATAGATCATATATATGTCTGTGTGATATATCAGGATGAGCTTGAGAATCAATTGAGGGTTAGTCATAGCTGAAGATAGGGTGAGTCCCATCTCTTCAATTAAATGATAACAGCAGGGATGGGATCTGTTCCTCCACTCCCAGAAAAAAAAAAAAAGACTGTTAAGTCCTCATTTGGCGCCACCATGGTCAAATTCTAGTTCTGAAAATTCCACTTTGTCCCTTTTGATCTGTAAGAGGAGCAGGAAAGAGGCGTTGAGAGCCCCCTTCTTTCTTCCCCAAATTCAGAGTTTTTTTCTGTTTTTTCCCTGAAGACCAACCAGCATACAGTCTGCATATTAATCAAGAAGTTCTTAATTCAGCCAGGAAACGGCAGACAGAATAATAATTATGGTAATCATAAGAGGAAGAACATGTTCATTTACATAGCACAACAATATCATCTTTCCATACAGCATGCTGTGCATCTTCTCACAGTAAAGGGGCACTGAAATGGTGCTGAGTGCTATTCTTGGGGAAAAAATCAAACCCAAAGAAATTAGGGGACTTGTCTAAAGTTACAGTGAGTCAATGGGAGATCAGTCTTTGGATTTACATCTGGCTTGGTTCACAGTTGACAGGGCAAAGAGTAATTAATGCAAACAGAGTTTTTTCAGTCTTCCAGAAGAAAGATTAAGCATTTCTTAGGTGCCTACTATGTATCGGGGGGGGGGGGATAAGAGCTCCACAAATATTATCTCATTTGATCCTCACAAAAGCCCTAAGAGGGAGGTGCTATTATTATTATTCCCATTTTATAGGTGAAGTGAAGCAGACAGAGGTTAAGCAATTTGCCCAAGGTCATACAGCTAGGAAATGTCTGGGTTTGAATTTGAAATCAGGTCTTCCTGAGCCTAGATCCAGCACTCTATCCACTAAGCCACCTAGGTGCCTCCGGGCAAAGGAGAAAGTTTGAGTGACCCTCCCTTCAGAACTATGTTGGCAGCCTGTAACAGTGGCTCACCTATTACATGGTATCTACTGTGGGACTATAGTTATGATAGAAAATTGTCCATTCTCTTATGAGATAATATACGTAAAACATTTTGAAAACTGTAAAGCTCTATGTAAATATGAGTTATTACTATTATTATTATTCTGAGAACCATAGAGAGTTTTTCTCTCAGCACTTCTATTTAAGCAGAGTAGATGTGTATAACTACCAGACTGAGCATGGGATGCCCAGTGGGGAAAGAAGAAAGAAATGAACATTTATTAAGCACCTACTATGTACCATGAACTATGCTGAGTGTTTTACAAATATTACCTCATTTGATAATGAGTGCCCTATCATGCCAGCTGAACCTGAGATCAGGATTTTGACTATCAACCCCATCTTATTGGTAAATTCACCAAAATGGGCAGCAATATCTGTGCACATGGGCTTGCAAACTGTATGGGGAGAAGTGACCAGTAGGAAAAAAAAATCTAGTTTATGACCTTATTTCTTACTTAACTAGTGTATCCCCTCTCCCCAGCCAGAATATAAAGGCAATGACTGGAATTGTTTTTTTTTTTCTTCTTTGGAGGGTGAAAAATATTAAATCCTCATAGCCCACTATGGCCAAAGTCGAGTTAAGATGGTAGCTTATAGCACTTTTTGAGGTGGCAAAGAATTACAAATTGAGGGGATGCCTATCAATTGAGGAACAGCTAAGCAAGTAGTGATATATTATCGTGATGGAATACTATTGTGCTATAAAAAATAATGAGCAGAATGCTTTCAGAAAAACCTGGAAAGACTTACATGAATTAATACAAAGTGAAGTGAGCAGAACCAGTGGAACATTGTACACAACGGTAGCAATATTGTACAATGATCAACTGTGAATGACTTAGCTGTTCTCAGCAATGCAAAGATTGAAGACTTTTCCAAAGGACTTATCATGAAAAATGCTATCTACCTCCAGAGAAAGAACTGATCGAGTCTGAATGCATATCAAAGCATTTTTTTTTACTTCCTTTATTTTTCTTAGGGTTTTTGTTTTCTTTCACAACATGGCTAATATGGAAATATGTTTTGCATGACTGCATATATATAACCTACCATAAAATTGCTTACCTTCTCAATGAGAGGAAGAGGGAGAGAATTTGGAACTCAAAAATTTAAAAATCCAATGCTAAACATTTTTACATATAATTGGAAAAAAATAAATATTTTAAAAAAAAAGATAATGGCTTCTGACTAACCACAAGATCAGTAACCGTGGCCTCAGGTCTCTTGTCTACCAGGAGTCCAAAAGGTGGAATTGTCTCTCTGGATTGACTATGGCTCTTGGAGGCTACATATGGAAAGGCAGAAGGTGGTGGTATGTAGAACATTGGATTTGGAGTTCAGAGAACCTGAGCTCAAATTCCAGCTCTACCATTTACTTCCTGAGTGACCTAGGGCAAGTCCCCCACTTCTTTGGGATTCAGTTATCATAACTATAAAATAAGAGGACTGAATCACTTCTAAAGATCATGATCAAGTCTAAATCTTTACTGAATTACTTGGGTTGTCAGCGTTGCACCAACCCCCAAAATATAGAATCAAAGAAATTCAGAATTGGAAGGGGCCCCAGAGGCCATCCAGCCCAATAGGTACCTGAATCAGAATGTTCCCTGCAATAAAACTGACCAATGGTCATCCAAGTTCTACTTGCAGGGAATCCACTACCCACCAAAGCAGCCCATGTCCACTTTTGGACTAACCTTCTATGATTTTTCCTTATGTAGACCCTAAATCTTCCTCTTTGCGTCTAATTCTGTGGCCAAGCAGAATTATTTCTGGTTTTCTTATTTCCCAAAAGACTCTAGGATCTCCTCACTCTCTTTCAAGCATATATATCCCTGCTTTATCTATAATGTGTTAGGACCAAAAATCTTGAGCTGGAAGGGATGTCAGAGGCCATCTAGTCCAGTCCAATTATTTTGCAGACGAGGAAACTGAGGACCATGAAGGTTAAGTGACTTGCCTATGGTCACATAATTAATAAGCATCAGAAGCAAGTTTTGAACCAACATCCTCAGATTCCAAAGCTAGAGCTTGGCTTTTCTGGCTTTAAGCAACTCCTTACGTTCTCAGATTCCTCATAGTTTCTTCTTCTATAAAATATGGGGGACTGGACTAGACAATTTCTAAAATGGCTTTTAGTTTTAAGCTGTGATCTAAATAAGGCAAATGGATCTGAGAACTGCGAGAGTCTACTTGTGGGTACTGCAATCTCTGTGTGTTTTGACCACCATCTAGTGGACAATAAGGCAACCTGCAGGAGCCCCTAAAACCGTAGCTCTAAACTCAAGAATAACCATCATTTTTAAATGTAGCTTCCTCATATAGAGACAGGAGTCTAATTCCAAAAGAAATCCTTTGACATTCAGGCCTGAAGGGAAGAGAGAAGCAGGTAGTGTGGTGGAAAGAGTGATAGAAGTCAGTAGTGATTTAGTGAACCAGAGTTGTTAACACAAGGTAAATTTGACCTCAAGTCCCATCAAATAAGATTCAGTAGAATTAAGAACCATAACTGAAATATACTCTAGTAGAGTTTATAACTCGAAAGCTGTCAGTCTGATGTTTACTCTTTTGCCCAGAGGCAGCTAGGTTGTACAATAGATAGAGCTCTGGGCTTGGAGTCAGGAAAACCTGAGTTCAAATGTGGCATCAGACACTAGCTTGTGTGACCCTGGACAAATCACTTAACTTCTGTTCGCCTCAGTTTTCTCAGCTGTAAGATGGGGATAATAAAAGCACCTACCTGCCAGGGTTGTTGTGAGGAACAAATGAGATAATATTTATAAAGTGACCAGCACAGTACCTGGTACATAGCAGGAACTATATCAATGTTAGCTATTGTTATTAGTCCAGCAATTTCCAAAGTGAGGGCTCTGTCCCCCTGGCAGGAAAGTGCCTTGATCCCGAGTCAGTTGTGGCTTGACTCTAAACAGTGTGTGTTCACCAGCCCTGAATTCAGAAGGACCTGAGTTCAAATCTAGCCTCAGACACATAACACTTGCTAGCTGTGTGACCCTGGGCAAGTCACTTAACCCCATTGCCTAGCCAAAAAAAAAAACAAAACAAAACCAAAAAAAAGTTTGTTAACAGTGTGTGTTATTAACAAGTCTGAGGGTTAGAAGGTGAATTGCTAGAATTCCCCACCAGCACCACCACAATGTGGTCTCCAACAACTATAGCAGCCCCTTCATCTGGTCTAGCTAAACATCACCTTTCTCAAATCCCTTCCACCACTGGCATCCCATGGTTATACTGAGTATTGGCTACTGTAATGCGATCAATACATGAATGACTCTTCCTCATGTGGGTTTAGCCAGTTGTTTATTAATAGGTATTAAAACTGTCTTCCAGATTTAATCGATTTGGGCACTAACATGGCTTCTGGGTCACCCCAGTACAAAAAACTAGGCGGAGCTCCATCTGGGCCACCATTGACACTTGAGAGGCAGAAGAACCATGCTTAGCTGAACCAAGTGTCCTGACTGAAAATCCTTCCCTTTCCCTAAATAAATCTCATTTTGTGAAATGCTAAACGTTTCACAAAATATCATTTAATTCCAGTCGAGAACCTTAACCGAGCCTGGATATTCCTACTGAAGCCCCTCAGGGGCTTCAGTTACAAACTAATCCCACCCCAGCAAAACTCCTTCCCCACACACACATAGTGCTTAGCATAGTGCCTAGCACATAATCAATGCTTTGATAAATGCTTAATTACACACACACACACACACACACACACACACACACACACACACACACACACACAGAGCTTCCACAAACCCTGCCCAGGATCCCAGCTACCACAGGCACCTTCAGAAGGTGGGCTTCTTACTTTAGGGCAGAGGCCAATAAGACACTGTTGAGGGCACCACCATCTTTCCAATCACCCAGATTTTCATCTTCAGTGTCATGATTCTGACTGACAAAATACCTTAACCTGGAAATTGGGGCAGCCAATGGTTCTCTAAATAAATGGGAGGAGGCAGGCTACTTGAGTGACCAGTACAAGGGTAGGAACAGCAGCCTTGAGGCCACTGTGGCCTTCTAGGTCCTTGGGCACAGCCTTTTGACAGAGTCCAAGTTTTACAGAGCAAATCCTTTTATTAAGCGGATTTGTTCTATGAAGCTTGGATTCAGTCAAAGGGCTTCACTTGAGGTCCTAGAGGGCCACACCTGGACTCACTTAGGTTCCCCCCACCACCAGTACCTCAGGTGTTAAATGCTAATAACACCAAGCTGGAAAGGATAGTTAACACATTGGATAAGTGCGCAAAGTTAGCAAGTATGCAGAAAGATTTCCACAAAACAGTTCTATAAACATGGACCCAACCTGATAAGATGAACTGTACTAGTTATGAAGGTGTCAAGTACTGAAATAAATCAAACTCATGAGCAAGGAATAGTGTCTTTAATCAAGATAACAGGGTGGCAAGCCTACCACCCTGACGGATGTCCCACCAGCAGACTCCCAGGAAAAGCTTCTTATACTTTTAGGAGAAAACAGGGAGGGAGTCACATTCGTAGCAAGGCCTGGTCATGCCATGCCAACAACCCTCAGCAATCCAAGCAAGGAGAACTTTATTCTGGCTGTTTTGCCCTTCATGCCATAAACCACAAAGGAAGGAGGCTAGGACATTAGGAGCTACTTTGGAAACCGGTCTAGACCCAAGCTGGCTTTGTTTACAGGGTAAGATTCCCAGGGTGGGACTCAGGGTGAAGTTCTGCCCAACCTAATGAAGTGTAAATGTCTTAAGACATTACCAAATTCTGACATGGCTAGGATCATTTAAGGGACTTGGCAGGTAATATTACGTTTGGTATTCACAATTTTCTATCATTATATTAACTATTTTTCTTCCTTCATCGGCTTAAAAAGTAAAAATTGGGATTGCAGGACACTGCTAGACAATAGTTCAGCTGAAAAACATCTGCTAGTATGTGTACCTAGTGTGTATAGCCTTCTAAGGTTTGCAAAATACAAATATCTCATTGTATCTTCATAACAATAGGTCTTAAGTGGAAGGGATAGGGGGAGAAGGAAAAAAAGAAATTTAGATGATAATTTTATTATATGTTTAAAAGGAATAGCAAGTTGTACATAATATATTTGCAGTTTCATGTGCAATCATCTTTTTTATTATACTACATTATAGAAATGCTTGTTTTATTCCATAAATTAAAAATAAACAAATAATTTTTAAAAGGAGTTAAGAGCATGATATGGCAGCCAAAGGAGTTAATGTGATCATTGCCTATGTTAAAACAGTTGGTTAAGGTGGCTCAGTGGATCGAGCACCGGCCCTGAAGTCAGGAGTACCTGAGTTCAAATACAGCCGCAGACGAAACACTTGACACTTACTAGCTGAGTGACCCTAGGCAAGTCACTTAACCCCAACTGCCTAAAAAAACCAAAACAGTTGGTTACTGGGACCAAGGGGAATCCCTTGGTAGAATACTCTACTACATTCAGAATTCACCAAGTGGTTTACATTCAGTTCTGGACACTACCCTTCAGGATGGAGGCTGATAAAGTGAAGAACTTCTAGAGCATAGCAAGAATAATAGCTGCCCTTTCTACAGCTCCTTAAGGCTTCCAAAGTATTTTGTATACAGTTATCCCTTCCACATCCCGACTTTCCCCATCGTGGTTTCAACATATCATGGATTGGCATAAAAAATTAAACGGGAAGTTGGGGGGAATTTTGCAAAAGAAACCCAGCAGAAAACACAGAAAAAGCTTAGAAACTCAGAAATACATAAAATGTGTGCATAGTATTGCATGATATCAACATATTTTCTCTTTTAATACCATAATAATTCAGATTTCTCTGGTAAAAAGGAAGGACAAAAAAAATTTACATGGATTTTCCAGATCACATGGGGCACTTTGCCCTAATCCCCTCACCTCGAGATGTGGAAGGGATAACTGTATTATTATCTCTTATGATCTTCCAAGCAGCCCTATGAAGTGGGTGCAATTATTATCCCAAATTTACAGAAATGAAAACTGAGGCCTCAGAGAAGTTAAGAGACTTGCTCCAGGTCACACAAGAAGTAAGCAACTGAGTCAGGATCTGAGCAGACTTCTTGACTCCCACTCCCACATTTGAAGGAGGTAGCCAGGTGGCTCAGCAGAGTGCTGGGCCTGGAGTCAAGAAGACCTCAGTTTAAATCTGGCCTCAGATTACGTTCTAGCTGTGTGACCTAGTATCAGTCACTTAAACTATGTTTGCTTTAATCTGTTGTTGTTTTGTCCTTCATTCTCTAGAGGACCAGGAAATCAGGAAGGTGATGCCATGACTTGCAAGTGAATTGGATTTAAGTGAGGGAGGGCTGTGCGATGTCACCAGCCTCACTTTCTCCTTCAGAGCGATTCTAGAGAAGGAAATGGCAAACCACTCCAGTATCTTTGCTAAGAAAACCCAATGGTCAGTATGGTCCACCAGGTCATGAAGAGGACATGACTGAAAACAATGTACTTGAAGAAAAGAAACCTTAAGGTTGAAGCTAGAAATAAAATAATAAATAGTTACAGCATTTGCAAGTGTCTGGGCTGTCTGGAACCAGTAGATTATTTCTGCTTTGCCCCTGAAGGCAGAATTAGGATCCATTTGTACACTTTGTTGACAAGCAGATTTAGGCCAGATGAAACAAAATTTCCTAACCACAGGAGCTATCTCAAACTACAATGGGCTTCCCCAGGCTCTTCAAACATAGGCTGGATGTAGTACTTCACCAGAGCTCTATCTCCTCCACTCCAACTACTGAGCTCCCTCACTTACTCAAGTCCCAACCTCCTACAGAGAGCCTTCTCTGACCCCTCTTGTAATTCTAGTGCCTTCCTTGTGTTAATTATTTCCTGTTTATCCTGTATATGTTTGCTTTGTATCTATCTGTTGGCATGTTTTCTTCCCCATTAGATTGTAAGCTCCTTAATGTCAGGAAATGGAAACAGCCTTGTCTTGTATCCCCAGTGCTTAGCACAGTATCTGGCCTATAGTGGGCACTTAATAAATGTTGATTGATTGATTGATTTGAAGATTTTTTGGGGGGATTGGTGTTTCACGGTGTGATTCTGTGATTCTTGAATTGGACTAAGGTCCCTTCCACAGAGACACTTCTTGCTTTTGTTTCTATTAAGAAGGCCCTCAAGGGACATTTAGAATAAATGGGCAGATGTTACTAGAAGGCAGAGTCTCAGTCAGCACAATTTCTTCATCTGGCACCATTCAGTGGCGCATGTATAGGAGCAGAAGAGCCAGACAGCATGAATAATCCTGAGTTGGGGTTTGGCAAGGCATAAGCAAAGATGTTTCTAGACTTTTTGCAACTTTGCCTCACTTAAATCCAATTCATGAGCAAGTCAAGAAATCACCATGATGTCACTGGTCTTCCTCTTGGACAAACAACAGCTGTCTAAAGGAAAGAGAAGTCATAAAGAGAGGTCAAGGGAAGAGAGAGATCTACTTTCTTATGCACATTCAATTGTAGCTCAGTCTCTTCTGAGTCATCAGTCTTCCCTGGCCTGAAGCCACCTAGAAAGCTTTTCATCATCACCTAGTACTAACCTTGAGTTATCATGGGCATCCAAATTGACATGTGTCAGATAGGAACTAGGTAGAAGATATCTGCACATACTCCATGTAACTCACTTAGAAGGCCAAATTGGAGCATGATCTAAGGACTTGGACTTTATTATTAGACAGTTGTTCCACTATACTTATATATACTGAGTATCAGATATTTACTAAATATATTTGTTACAAAGATTTTTCCCAATTAACGGCTCCTCTTCTATTCTAGCTGCATTGATTTTGTTCATGCAAAAATTTTGCATTTTATATAATTGAAATTGTGCATTTTATCCTTTGTGGATCATCTTTATCCTGAGTACAACTAATAATTCTTCCCCTAAGCAGTACCATATACTTTCCTCCTTGCTCTCTAATTTTTTTTATGGTGATCTTTTATATTTAGGTCATGTATCCATTTGGAGCTTATTGTTGCATATGGTGTATAACATGGATTTGGTATGTGACATATGATACTGGGCAGATTCTGAAACTTTTCTCAAACTCAGGACCCCTTTATACTGTTAAAAATTATTCAGACCTCCCCAAAGAGCTTCTGCTTATGTGAATTATATTTATATTTACCACATGAAAAGTTGAAATGTCTTCATAGCATTGTGAAAATAGTTATAATTTTGTGAATCTCCTGAAAGGGTCTCAGGAATCCTTAGGAGTCCCCAGACCACACTTTGAGAACTTCTGGCATAAAGTATTAGGTTCAAACCTAATTTCTTCCATATTACTTTCTAGTTTTCCTAATAGTGTTTGTTGAGTTGTCTAGAGTTCTTACCCCAGAATTTTGTAATCTTGGTTTTATGGAGTGCTTTGTTAAAGTGCTTTTGGGTCCTGCTTATCTCTGAATTAACTAGTTTTAATTATTATAGGGACATTATAGTTTGAAATCAACTCAGAGAAATTACATGACTTTCATAAGGTCACACACTATAAGTAACAGTACCTTGGCTAAACTAAATCTTCTGTCTTATAGTCTAGGGCTCCTTATATACCACACTATCTTGGTTTGTGTGTGGTACAAAGGAGGGCAGGGCTTTGATCTCCATGTAGACCAGCTACTTTAGCTTTTTTCATAGCCACAGGCTTCACCCCAATTTAGTTCAGCCCTCTCATGAACATGGCTACTACCCCACCCTATCACTGATGGAAAGGAAAGGAAAAACCCTGGACTTTCCCACTGGCCAAATCTCTGGCGTTAGCCTGAGGCTATAATCCCATCAACTGGCCTTTCATTGTGGCTACACCCAATCTCCCCTCCTTGTCTTACCTCCCTATGACCCCTGGCCATTTCCCACACTTAATCCTAGCTAGGCTCCATTGTCTAGGTCCCAGGA
Organism: Phascolarctos cinereus; assembly: GCF_003287225.1. Classification (NCBI taxonomy): domain Eukaryota; kingdom Metazoa; phylum Chordata; class Mammalia; order Diprotodontia; family Phascolarctidae; genus Phascolarctos; species Phascolarctos cinereus. Next base: position 352,657,648 of record NW_027555958.1, read on the forward strand.
GTTCTGTTCACCACAGTGAACTGGCCACTCCCATCCAGATCTCCTTAGACCCTTCCTCCAGTGACCCCAAACTACTTGGCCACTCCTAGATCCCTCCCACAGTCTTTCTGTATATAAGGTCCATCTTGTCTCCATTAAGATGCTGGGGTTCTTATCATCTAGCCACTGCTCAGCTTTTCATAATCTAGCCAAAAGCCCACAGATGCTCAGATTCCTTAAGAGGCTGGCTAATACAGTGAACCTTCAATAAACCGTGTTTTTGGCTGAAAGAAGGCTTGGGTTGAATTCTTTCATGGAGAACCCACACGTCATGATTTTGAGATTCCATGACTCCTAACCCCTAGACCTCATCATCACCACTACTGGGAAACAAAAGATTTCTAGGTTATGTTCATCCTCCATTGTTGTTGTCCAATCATATCTGAGTCTTTGTGACCCCATTTCTTGGCAAAGATACTGAAGTGGTGTGCCATTTCCTTCTCCAGCTCATTTTACAGAAGAGGTTAAGTGACTTCCTCAGGGTCACCCAGCTAGCAAGTGTCTGAGGCCAGATTTCAATTCACAAAGATGAGTTTTCTTGACTCTAGGCCCAGCATTCTATCCACTATACCACCTAGCTGCCCCTATCTTCCCTGCCTTTTATCACACTGCTCTTTCCACCTATGCTGCCTCCCCAACTACCTTCCCTTCTTCCAACTATCCAATGCTGACTCTCCTTCAAGGTCTAGCTCAAGTCTTACATCCTCTAGCAAACTTTCTATTATCAAGCCACCTAAATCCTTTCTTCACCTAAAAAAAATCTACTGAATTTGAGTCAGTACCATACCATTTAGCACTGATTTGTTTTCTAGTTGCATTATGTGTGTTCATTTTGTAGCCCTCCAATAAAGTGCTACTCTTAAGTCTCTTTATGGTCACATGGTGGTCCTAGTTTCCCCCTAGCTATGCAAGTAGATCATAAGCTCCTGGCAAATTCTACCAAGTTTAAAATACTTTAAATATTGACCAGGAATATACTATATATTTATTGTCTGAGGACCAGCCTTGTCAACACAGAAAGACTCATCACCAGAAGATAGAACACCGAATGATTAATTTTGAGGGTCCATGAAATGGACAAAAGTCCAGTTTTTTGAAATCTCTTTTTTGTTCCATAGTGATAGGGACAGAAGCAGAGAAAAGGGATCAGTGCTAAGTCTTATGTCTACAAGTATTATTATTCTTAGTCTACAAATATTAAAAATTGGCACTTTTATGTGCAATTCCTATCTTGGTACCTTAACTGCTACTTTGATTTTTATTATTGAAAGCAGGGGCAGCTAGATAATACAGTGGATAGAGCACTGGCCCCGGAGTCAGGAGGACCTAAGTTCAAATCCAGCGTCAGACACACAACATTTACTAGCTGTGTGACCCTGGGCAAGTCATTTAATCCCATTGCCTAGCAAAAATAAAAAAAAAGAAAGTAACCAAGCGGACTCACCTTCGGATCCCAAAAGAATTCATTACAGGCTTGAAAAAAATATATGTATAAATGTAAATATATACATATTATATATGGCACATCTTGATGCCCTTCATGTGGCATTGTAAAGCTATCAATTAATGCATCAAGGATGAGCTATAGTAATACAAGAATACCACCCTTGTGTCATTACAAAGCCTTTAACATGACATTGCAAAACTAATGCATTGAAAAGATCCCACTCAGAGAAGATGTCAATGAGTAGTGTTATTTATAAAAGTATAAATGACAAAACCTGGCAATAAATTAGACATATGTGGTAAGTGTGAGAGAAGAGTTAAAGATGACACCAAGGTTTTGGATTTGGATGACTAAATGGTGTGGCTCTTGTGAGTAATAGGGAATTTCAGAGGAGGGGAAATATTGGAGAAAGATGAGTTCAGCTTTGGATATGATGAGTTAGAAATGTCTATGGAATATCCAATTTGACATACTCCTCAAAAATTGGGAGTAATAAAAACATGACATATTTCACTTTTCCTCCCCTAATTTTTACCTCTCTAGTCATTAAAGGAGATTAGGGCCCTTTTTCGAAAAAAGAAAGTCCTAAAAATTGAGGATACAATGTAGATCTTAATTGTAATGCAGAACATTATTTTGTCATTTAGGTAGTAGGGCCCTTTAAGCCATGGAAAGCAAAAGTTGGTGCTTAATCTTGCCCCAGACCTCTTTCCTCCTAAATCTAAACAATAGTGAAATGTATTCTTGCATAGCTCAGCATAGCCCATACCTCCAACACAAATGGATAAGAAAGCTTGCAATATAATTGCTTTAGATAATTATGTTTATACCAGAGACCAGGACGCCTGGTCTGGTTTGTGTGATCTCTGACCCGTAATAATGGGGTTTTCAGGTGCTTGTGCTTGTACTTGTGCCCCAATTTCTCCCTAGTCTCAGAAACACTGTCTCTGACAGCCACTCCCCAGCCCAAGGACACTGCGCCTAGCAATTATTCATGCATGGGGCTCAGCATGACCCTTATCTCTCTCCCTGGTACAGCTACACAGAGCTGGGCTGTTCAGGCCCCAGCCCTCAGATCATGTCTCTGGAAGCCTCCAAATTCCTCAGTAAGTTCCTGTGTTGTGAGAAAGCTTTCCCTTGTTGCAGAGCATTCTTTCATCAAGACAGAGGGAGAGGGGTGTCCTTGGCCAGCCCAAGGACTCTTCCTCCTGCCAGACCCCAAAGATCCATCCCCCTCCCTGTCCGGTATACTCCCTGTACTTTCCCATCCATAGCCCCCAAAGACACCTGCACCTTTGGATTACCTCATCAGTGTTCCTGGCATTTCTTTCCCACGCTCTTTTCCATACAAACCATAGCTCGACCCTTATTGGGGCTGCTTGATTTGGATGTGTATACCCCTTGCAGCCACGCCCTAATAAAATCCACATTTTAAATTATGTCTGGGTCTCACTCGCTGATTTCTTGGTACAACATAATGAAACTCCCTGTAACCAAAGTCAGAATTCATTACAGTTTTAATATATTTATAACACATCATTTATGTATTTAGCATATTGTATGTGTGTGGGACAGCGACTCTAAATCAATTAAATTCAGAGACTTCTCAAGGTGGAAGCAAAGGTTACTTTTTATTACAATCTCTCTAGAAGGGGCATCTGCTCCCCCCCCCCCCCCCCCGTACACTTTCAGGAGGAGAGAGGCAAGGCACAGAAAGAGAAATGAGATTATACATCCTAATGCAAACAAACCTCCACCCACCACTATCCCTTATTCCCATTGGCTGGGGAGGCAGGCTTATATTCTTAGGCGGGAAAATTCAAAGACAAAGAACAAAGAAACAGAATATAGTCAATCCAAACATACATGTCCTTATTTAGTAAACCTAATGCTGACATAGCAATGATGTGGTGATCAGGAAGGGATTTAGGGCCGAATTTCCATGAGTCAGGTAATTCCTAGGAAACTGAAATTTACTGCAATTTCCCCTCCCTAACCTCCTTCCCCCTTATCCCAGAGACAAGAAAAGGTGGGAAGCTTTTCAAAGGGCAAGCAGTTCAGGCTGGGGCCAGGGCTATTCTTTCTGCTAAGCCCTTAAAAAAAAAAAACAGGCTCTGAGTGGGGGAGGGTTTTGAAAGCAACAATCAAGAAATATTAATAAGAACTATTGATCCCCTGAGGAGGCTTCACTTTTGAGAGATCATCTCTCACATATGTAACACAGTACATATAATATTTATGTTTTGGTCTCATTTTAAAGATGAAAAAACTGAAGCCCCAAGTGGCCTTAGTAAGATATATGACTTGCTTGAAGGATTATTGGGAGAGCTAAAAACGGATCATAGGTCTCTTAAAGGTCCCAGTTCTATTGAGTCATGCAATAAAAGAAGCTTCTATACAAAAGAAAGAAAGGAAGGAAGGAAGGAGGAAGGAAGGAAGGAAGAAGGAAGGAAGGAAGGAAGGAAGGAAGAAGGAAGGAAGAAAAGATCCTACTCATGTGGCATAAGATCAAGTTCTTAGAAACAAGTTGATCATACCCTAAGAAGACCAATCTTCAGATGGAATTCCTACACGGCTATCCTTGATTCCAAATCAAATAACCTCTCTAAGTCACAGTCTCCTTATTTCTAAAATTGAGTTGATAATACTTGTACAACCTGTCTTGAAAGGCTGTCGCAAAATCAACTGAGATGACATGGGGTACTCTGTAAACCTTATAAACTTTAATAAACCTGCATTGTAAACGTCAGCCAAAAATAATCTAGTCTGTCTAAGACAACCCAGTACTTAAACCAACCCACACAAGGTAGGTGGGCATTCGTGTCAGAGTTTATAAGGTCCTCAAAGATCTTCTTGTCTAATTCCTCATCTTATGGATTAGGAAACTGAGGCTCTGAGAGTAGTGATTTTACCAAAGTCACACAGAGAGTAGTAGTAAGGTCTTCTGGCCCCAAATCTAGTGATCTTTCCAAATCACCACACACTTGTATTCCTCCCCAAGCCTAAATCGACCTTTTTGCAACCTCTACCCATGGCTCCTAATTGTGCTCCCTGAAGCCAAACAAAATAAATACAATCCTTCTTTCTTTCTTTCTTTCTTTCTTTCTTTCTTTCTTTCTTTCTTTCTTTCTTTCCTTGGCAATTGGGGTTAAGTGACTTGCCCAGGGTCACTCAGCTAGTAAGTATCAACTTTGGTCTGAGGACAGATTTGAACTCAGGTCCTCCTGACTTCAGAGCCAGTGCTCTACCCACTGTGCCACCTAGCTGCCCCAAATACAATCCTTCTTCTCTGATAACCTTTCAAATACTTGAAAACAGTTGTCATTTCTCCACCCCATCCCCATACCATCACACACACCCCCTCAGTTTTTTATTTATTTGTTTTCTCCAATATGTCCAGTTCCTTCAACCAACCTGCATACGACATGGACTCAAGACCTTTCACCATCCTGGATGCTCTCCTCCACACACTCTCCAGTGGGGAACCATAGAATTCCAGAGTAGGGGAAAAAAGGAAAAGTTATTGAAGAAATAAATCAGAACAATTGAAAAATTCTTCTGTGTGAGCATGGTTAAGTAATTTCCATGCTGATTAGCATTATATAACTATTGCCAAAGTGACTGTTTCATAAACAAAGAGATTCTCAGCAGGGCAATAATGGAGCTGTGGTTTTGTGAGCCTGTTTCCCTCTGGAAGTGGTAAGCTATCTGTGGCTTCATTTTCTTCACCCTCCTCTTTATGTGTATTTAAAAAGGAACAAAGACATTAAAAAGGATATTCTCAGTTATGGCAACAACAAGGGGAATGGACGAAACGATCTCCAAGGTCCCTTCAAGCAATAACAATTCAATGCCTCAATCATTTGACAAGGTAGAAGATAGAAAAAGTAAAAGTAGGTAACAAGAAATGAGGCTCATTTTGATCCCAGTTGGTTTCCCAAAGCAATACTACCCCTATATATCACATTATGATCTTAACAGTCTTTATTTCCAAAGGGTTCGGTTTCATTGCAACAAAGCCTTTTATCTTGACAGAAAAAATCAGTATCCAGTGCAATTGCGTGGGCTTGGAAAGGAACATAATTTTCTGAGACAGTTGTGGGTGTCTTTAAGTTGGCCCTGAATTTTAAAATAACACTGTTTGTCTACTGTATGGATAATTTGTTCAGTAGGAACTGCTCTATGGATCATAGGTTGAGCGCCAGAAAGAAATCTTAGTAATCATCTAGTCACAGAATCAGAATTTAAGACTTAGAAGAGAACATAGCAACCATTCAAACATAAAAGAAAAGCCCACTATAACATATCCAACAGGTGGTCCTCCGATCTCAGCTTGAAGGAAGGGGACCCACCACTTCCTGAGGCAACTCATTCTACTTCAAGACAGCTCTAATTATTAGAAAATGTTTTCCTGCTGGAAAGGCTGAACAAATTATGGCATAGAAATGTGAAGGAACACATAAGAAACAATGAAAGGGACAGATGCAGAGAAACCTGGGAAGATTTGGATCAACTGTTGCAGAGTGAAGTGTGCAGAACCAGGAGAAAAGTTATAACAGTTATTATATATAACAGTACATATTATACCTTACATAATATATTCATGCAATATAAATACATGTAAGTTTATAGATTTTTATATTTATTAATATAAATAAGACCTTTAAGAGACCTATGATGTTTTCAACTCTCTCAATAATGGCTTCAAGCACGTCATATATCTTGCTAAACGACTTGGGGCCTCAGTTTTTTCATCTTTAAAATGAGACCATAACATAAATACTATATGTACCATGTTACATACAATATACTAAATACATAAATGCTGTGTTATAAATATATTAAAACTGTAATGAATTCTGACTTATTTGGTTACAGAGAGTTTCATTAAAATTTACATTGTATCCTCAATTTTTAGGACTTTCTTTTTTTTGTTTGTTTATTTGTTTTTGCTAAGCAATGGGGTTAAGTGGCTTGCCCAGGGTCACACAGCTAGTAAGTGTCAAGTGTTTGGTCTAAGGCCAGATTTGAACTCAGGTCTTCCTGACTCCAGGGCTGGTGCTCTATCCACCGCACCACCTACCTGCCCCTGGACTTTCTTTTTTTGAAAAAGGGCCCTAATCTCCTTTAATATCTAGGAAGGTAAAAATTAGGGGAGGAAAAGTGAAAGATGTCACGCTTTTATTATTCCCAATTTTTGAAGAGTATGTCAAATTAGATATTCCACAGACATTTCTAACTCACCATTTCCAAAGACAAACTCATCTTTCTCCAATGTTTCCCCTCCTCTGAAATTCCCTATTACTATCAATAGCCACACCATTTAGTCATCCAAATCCAAAACCTTGGTGTCATCTTTAACTCTTCTCCCACACTTACCACACATATCTGATTTATTAATATATAAATATTTATATATAATTTATATAACAGCATATTAGCATTAATTAATTGCTAAAAGCAATTAACAAGTCAAACAACTTTGAGATTACACAGGTAGTAGAAAGCAGTGAACTCAAGTCTTTTGACCCCAAATCCAGTGCTCTTTGCAAGGTACTATATAGTTGTCTTCCTCCCCAAATCTTAGCAACTTCTACCCATGGCTCCTAGTTCTGCACTCTGGGGATGAACAGTGACAGTCCATGTGACAGTCCTTCAAATATCTGAAGACAGCTGCCATATCTCCTCTGCCTCTCTTCTCCCATCTTCTTTCTCTGGGTCTAATTCCTTTAACCAGCCCTCATATGACATGGACTTAAGGGAAATGAAAAAAAAAAAAGGCAGGAAGGAAGAGGGACTAACAGTACCAGATCTCAAACAAAGCAGTAATTCTCAAATCAATATGGTACTGGTTGCAAAATAAATGGAGGAGGGGGGCACTCACAGTGTATACAGCACTGGCCCAGGAACCAGGAAGACCTGAGTTCAAATCTGGCCTGAGACACGTACTAGCTGTGTGACTCTGGGCAAATCACTTAACTCTGATTGCCTCCAGAAAAAAAAAACCAAAACTAAATAGTAAAGAAATAGAGCTGTAGAATAGAATAGTTACACAACATAGCGTCTATAGACGTCATATTAAAATAGTTGGATGTAGCCATCTCTTAGACCTTAAAGGCGGTTATCTAGTCCAACCTACTCATTTTACAGCTGAGGAACTGAGTCTCGAAAAGTTACATGACTTGCTGAAGGTCACATAGATAAAAGTAGCAAAGATAGGATTCACACTCTGTTTCTCTGACTCCAAATCTGGCACACTGTCCTATTAACTCCCAAGGGTCAGCCACAGCACCTTGCCCTTAAACGTGCTGAATAAACACAAACAAATTCTTATACTTACAGCTCCTTTTTCTAGGTTCCATGAAAATAGTTGGTTATGATATTACTCTCATCATGTTTCAATAAATCAGGCTACAGCTTATCTCATACTAGCTGTATTTTAGATTCTTATCTCCCTGTCCTTAGTCCTTCGATGATTTGGGAAACACCTTGGACTCCTTAACTAAATCTGAAAAGTGCTATCTCAACAACCCATTCACTAAGCCCCTCTTGAGCTGCATTAATTTTGTACTTGGCTCATCATTTTCTATTGATTCTAATTTATTTCATTTCAGAGCATGGCATCAAAATTCTGGCGTGATGCCCTATATGGGATTAACTCTTTAATAAGGACTATACCAATGATGTTGACTTTAAGCACCCACAGGTTAGCTGGTTTAAAAGAAATCAGGCCCTGGGCCAGAAAGAAGAGCTGCTTCTTGGCAGTTAGTGACAGTCTGCTGAGGTCAGTGGAACTGACATGGCCAATCAGGAACTATGCTATCTTTCTGGGCTGTGTATGTAGGAGGTGGTATGGAGCCTGCTGAGATGTCTCAAACCTGCCAACTGGTAGTCACTGCTGATGAGTCACACCAAAACAAATGACACCCTAAGAAGGAATTGGAAAGGATTTTATGACTATGAAGTCTGGGCAAGAAAATTGATGAACTCTGCTGCATAAGGTAACGTTACAAGAAGAAGCATAATTGCCAAAGACAAATATAAAAATGAAAGTCATCAATAAAAAAAAAACTAATCAGCAAAATGAGGGAGGGGCTAGTCCCACTGGATTCTGCTATTATTATATCACATCTATACTATCATTTTCACTTCTGGGTAGCACATTTTTTATTTTTTTAAAATTTTTTATTTTTAGGCAATTGGGGTTAAGTGACTTGTCCAGGGTCACACAGCTAGTAAGTGTCAAGTGTTTGATCTGAGGCCGGAATTGAACTCAGGTCCTCCTGACTTCAGGGCCGGTGCTCTATCCACTGAGCCACCCAGCTGTCCCTGGGTACCACATTTTTAAAAAGATAAGTTGGAGGGGCAGCTAGGTGGCACAGTGGATAGAGAACCAGCCCTGAAGTCAAGAGGACCTGAGTTCTAATCTGGCCTCAGACACATAACACTTACTAGCTGTGTGACCCTGGGCAAGTCACTTAACCCCATTGCCTAGCCAAAAAAACCCAAAAAAGATAAGTTGGAGTGAAACCTAGAAAAGGGCAACTGGAATGCCAAGAGGACTCAAAACTAAGTCATAATAATAATAATAACTCCCATTTATCTAATATTTCACGTTTTACAAAGCATTTTCTTCACAGCAACCCTGCAAAATAGGTTAATGCAAGGATTATACTCCCATCCTACAGATAAAGAAATAGAAGCTTAGCGAGGTTGTGACTTCATCTCAGCCACAGAGGTAATAAGGGTCAAAATTAGAACTACAATCAAAATCTTTTGGTTCTAAACCTGGTACGTTCTATTATACCACACTACTTTTCATGTAAGCATGGGACCAGAATCAGGCCATATGATTAAATGAAAACTATTCTCTCCCACCTGCCAATTTATAAAGGAAACAGAATATTTAAAAATTGAAGGTGGGCCAGAAAATATGGTCATTATATATGGAGAGAGATTGATACTAATATATACAGGTCTACACTTAAATGCATGACCCAACCCAAAGTAGCTTTCCCCTCCAGGAAATTCCCTCCATACAAGCTAGATCACCAAGAGAGCCTATTGGCCAATCACTTAATGAAATTTTTGTTATAATACATTCATTCACCATCACAGTTCATTCCAGAAAAGCAGTGAGAGGCATAGATCATTCCAGGATAAACAAGGCTATTGACCCACAAGATGAAGAGGCAGCTGTAACCATCCTACCACATTCTGTCAACCTATATGCTGGCTAATTTTCCTACCTTTGCCTCATCTGCTATTTCAATAAGCTTTCTATGATAGATAGGTGGTCAAAGTCTATCAACAAAGAATTTTCAAAAGAGGAATTACAAACCATTAACAACCACATAAAAATTTCTCCAAATCACTAATAATGAATAAAAATACAAATTAAAGCAACACCAATTTTACCTCATACCCAGAAACCTGGCTAAGACAATAGCTAGAAATAGTCAGTGTTGGAGGGACTATGGAAAGAAAAACATGTTGATGCACTGCTGATGGGTTGTGAATTGGTACAACTATTTTTGAAAAATTATTTTAAATTGTGGGAGGAAAGTCACTAAACTGCTTATATCCTTTGACCTAGAGATCTAGCTACTGAGTACATACTCCAAGTTGGTCAAAGACAGAATAAAAGATTCTGTATATACCAAAATATTCATAGCAATACCTTTTGCAGCAGCAAAAAACTGGAAACAAAGTGAGTGCCTATCATTTGAGGAATGGCTGAACAAATTGTGATACATATAATGGATGAATAATATATATAGGATAATATATATAATAATATAATTGATGAATAATACATATTATTATATTATTCTACATTATATCATATCATATCATATTGTATATCAAATATGAGGAATTCAGAAAAACATTAGAAGATGCATGAACTGAGACAGAGTAAAGGAGAATCAGGGAAAAAATACAGGATTATAACATCATATATTTAGAGTTAGAAGGAACCTTAGAAGAATCTTCTACTTCAGTAATAATTTCAGTAATGTAAACAATTACATTAAATCCCATCTCTCTGACACAAAGCTGAATGTTGAGTAATTATAATAAAGAATGTTGAACCTGGAGAAGAAATGAGGAAAGATACCCTCCTTTTATTGGAGAGATTGGGGTGAGAGGGACTATGGGTATAGAATGCATATATGCATAGCTGTCCAACTAGACACAATATTAACTGGTATCACCTACCTATTTTTCTTTGCTCCATGGAAGTTTCATTGGGCAGGGAGGGAGATGACTTTCTGGAAAGACATATGTAAAAACAAAAGCCATCAATAAAACATAAAAAATTGATACACATGCTATCTATATCTTACTCCAAATCATTAATAAAAATCTTGATGAGCACAAGGCTTTGACTTTGGGGCCAGGGTCTCTTTCCACTGTATTATTCTGCCTTCCAAAATGTTTTGTCTTCTTTTCCAGTTTGTTGAATTTGAGTGACACTTCAGAGTTCTTTCAATGGATATTTCTCTTGTCAATATTCAAAGTAATCTTTCATATGATTGTCAATAGTTTTAAATTATTCTTTGGATAACTTCATATTTTTAGCCATTTATAAATTAGGGAATGGCTCTTTATCTTATATATTTGTATTACGCAACTTATCAGAATAGTAGTTGAATATGGGGTGTATAGGTGTTCAGGGAAGACTAGTACTTCTGGTGTGAGGGCTGCGAACCCCTTTTCAGGGCTGCTTTCTACTTTTGAATCCACCTGCCACCCAACTCTCACCTATGGATCCAAGAAGCTATAGCATGGACAGCAGCCATATCCTGGTAAACCATTTTGGCAGATGGGATAAACCAGGTTGAGGGTAACCGAGGAGCCTCAAACCCGTCAGTGAGTTAGGGGGGTGTCTACCCCAAGCATGTGAAGATTTGCCCTGAAGGAATGGGCAGATAAGGACAATTTGTTCCAATGGCTATGAAGGCAGCTGAAGCAGGCATTGTAGAGGGCTTAGAGCTTGGTCAGACATCAAAGGCGAAGGTCATCCACTGCATCCTGGGCTATCGCCAATCGTCTTGACTTTTGTCTTGCCACTGGACTCTGATGACTCTGCAAGAGAGAGTGAAGCCAATGACTTTGTGCAACTCTGCCCTACTTAAATCCAATTTTTGCAAGAATCAAGACACCACCCTTACCATTTTACCATTTTAGAAATGTGAGATGTGCAAATTTAGAGACATCTCCACTCCAAATGTTCATATGGACTATTCGTGCCTGACTCGTGATACAGCCTTCCCAGCTCATGTCACTCTGCTCAGCCACAGCCAGATGCACCGTGCCTTGACCCCAACATTTTGGTCCTCTTTGAGCATGAAGGACAACAACCAATCAGAACATATTAGCTGCATCTAGAGCACTAGATGACCTTTGAGATTCCTTCTGATTCTGTGTTGCTACATTTGTGTGGGTAATTAGGTGGCATAGCAAATAGAATGCCCAGGCTGAAGTCAGGAAGACTCAGCTTCCTGAGTTCAAATCCAGCCTTAGACATGTACCAGCAGTGTGACCCTGGGCAAGTCACTTAACCCTGATTGCCTCAGTTTCCTCATCTGTAAAATGAGCTAGAGAAGGAAATGGCAAACCATTCCAGTATCTTTGCCAAGAAAACCCCAGATGAGCTCACAAAAAGTCAGACATGACTGAAACCACTGAAAAACTATGACAGTATTTGCATATTGACTTTAGAGGCCATGAGTTTTTCTGATTCCTTTCTTGGGTTCCTTTCTGTTTAATATGTTTCCTCCCTTCTACTCCTTCTTCCATTTAAAGCCCTTTACATAATGTTGATATTGAGAGAATTAAGGGGATTAGAGTAGTAAGTGGTGATGGGAATTGAGTGAACCACATTGACTCCATCTAGTGAGTCAGTTCAGAAGCTAGCTCAGTTACCTTTCCATTCAACTATGGGTCTAATCCAAGGGTGGGGAATCCCCCTTAATAAAAGGATTTGTTCTGTGAAGTTTGGATTCAGTCAAAGGGCCGCACTTGAGGACCTAGAGGGCCACATGTGGCTTGGAGGCCTCAGGTTCCCCACCCCTGGCCTAATCCAATTTGTCTTGTGAAAAATTTTTATCCAGTTGTGGGAATTGTAGGAAAACTTTATTGCATTGTTTGAATCTAGCCTTGCCTGGCTGGGGAGCTGGATTACCTCTAGCTACGGTTTAGAGACCCTTAACTAAGGACCTAGGTTATGCTGACCAGAAGCTGTCAGATCTAAAGATTGATGCAAGCAATTTTCTCACCATTATATATCTCAAGTAACCCATATGTCTTATCTGAAAATAGGCCCTGGACCGATTAGTCAGTTATTGTTTCCATGTTCTTTTGATTGAATGAAGGCACTTGGGGGAGTGGGACACCTCTTCTTCTGATTTCAGGGAACCGTACCTGTTCTGTCTTCCCTTCCATACTTAGAAAGTCCCTAATCTTTCCTCCAATTAGAAATCAGATTAACTAATGTATCCTGGTTAATTTTTTCCTTTTAATTAATTGGTCTTATTTGATTAATTGTTTTTAATGTATAAAAATCTGTTTGCCCTTGTATTCAGGGTCCAGCCCTGAGCTGACAAAGGGTCCTGGTCTTGATTTTTTAGGCAACTGGCAAGTGCTTAACAAATCAATATGTTTGGAAGCTCAAACCTTTATTTCTTCAGCCTTTATTTCCTCTTTTACCTATTACATCATTAAGATGTCACATATGGCTGTCTATAGCATATCTTCACCTGGATATATCATAAATTGAGCATGTCCAAGACTGAATCCATTAACTTTCTCCCCTCAGATCCACTCACCAAGGCTAACAACATGTAATTTTTGGCATGCCTCCCCTTTATCCTTCACATTTAGTTAGTTATACTTGTTGACCTGGGCAAGTCCCCAGTTTCCTCATCTATAAAACAATAGGATTTGATCCCAGGATTAGAGCTAGAAGGGGCCTCAGGACCACTTAGTCCAAATTCCCCCATTTTACAGATGAGGAAACAGCATCCAGAAAAGTTAAAACACTTGCCTAATGACACGCACAGGTAATAAGCATCAGAGGTGGAAGGCGAACCCCTATCCTCTGACTCAATCAGGGCTCTTTCCCCCTGTGCCAAGCTATTGCTTCACAATGCACCTGGAAGCCATCCCTCTCCTTTCCACTGCAGTCCTAACTTTCCTTGTTTAGGTCCTTACCACCGAGTGATGATAATGAATAACTTCCTGCTTAACTCCTCTCTAATCCATCCTTTAAACGATTGCAAATGAAATCTTATGATGTAATGATCAGGGCAAAAACCTTCAGTGGCTCCCCATTGCCTTCAAAATAAAGTCAAAATGTTTTAGCTTGTTAAGGCCCCCACTTACACTGCAGCTGTAACCTGTATTTGGAAGATTATCTCACTCTATCTCTACATATTCTACAGTCTTAACTAGGGGTAAGGAACCTGCTGCCTTGAGGCCATATGTGACCTTCTAGGTATTTATTATTCACTAATCCTTAATAAAAGGATTTGTTCTGTGAAGTTTGGATTCAGTCAAAGGGCTGCTTTGACTTAAGGACCTAGAGGGCCACGGGTTCCCCATTCATGGTCTAACCATATGGTACTATTCACTATCTCCTGTCCTCTTGCATCTCTGTACATTTGTTCATGCTGCCAAGAATAGACAACACCCCCCCACACACACCATCCCTACTTTTTTTTTTTTTGGAGGTAATCAGGGTTAGGTGACTTGCCCGGGGTCACATAGCTAGTAAGTGTCTGAAGCCAGATGTGAACTCAGATCCTCCTGACTCCAGGGCTGGTGCCCATCCCCCATTCTCATCTCATTTGAGGGAATCCTTCTCTTCCTTCAAGGCTCATCTCAGGTGCCACCTCTTCCATGAAGCTTTCCTGATTCTTCCCAGCTGGACAGGATCTCTCTCTTGCTTCAAATTTCTCAAAGCAGTTTGGTTCTTTCTTTTGCACGTTTCACATCCTCCCTTGTATTATACTTATGAAAGTCTTCCCAAATAGATTGTAAATTCTTGATAAGAAGATGTTGCCATTTTATCTTTGATCTCAGAGACAAAGAACTATCAAAATAAACTTTAAATGTGTACAATTTTTCTATTTTTTCTGCATTCAATATTCTTGCATCCTACACAAAAGGAGTGTACAAAAGCTAACAAGGGAATAATTCATTCTTATTCTAGGAAAATCAATCAAGGTTTTAACAGCCTACTGCAGTGAATCAAACAATGGAATTGGAATCAATAAAACCTGTATTCAAATCTCACCTCTGACATGAGATATGCAATTGTGGGTGGGCAAGTCACAATTTCTTCAGATAATCTCACTATATATTAGTCAACAAGCATTTTTTAAAATTTTATTTTTAATTTATGAAATGAAACAAGCATTTCCATAACACAGTAGAATAGAAAAAAAGATAATTGCACATGAAACTGCAAATCTATTATGTATAACTTCCTATTCCTTTTAAATATATAATAAAGTTATCACATAAACTTTTTTTCCCTCCCCCCCATCCTTGGCAAAATACCTACTGTGTGCCAGGCACGGTGCTAACCCCTGGGCATACAAAACAAAGGCAAAAAACAATCCCTGCTCTCAAGGAGTTCACTGTCTAGTAGTGGAGACAATATACAAGGTACATACAAACAAGATACACACAGGATAAATTGAAGATAATCAACAGAGAGAAACACTAGCAATAAAGGAAATCCAGAAGGGCTTCTTATAGAGAGCAGGTTGCTATGAAGCTCAAATGATGTGTCTATGTAACCAACTCCCACCTTTACACAGGTAAAGTGCAGTTAGGGTCTTCTCTAAACTTTGTAAACTCCTCACCTTCCTCTCTCCTCCTACACTCCCACTCAAAAAAGGGCCAGTCTGGGGATTTCATTCCCGAAAGTTAAGTCCAGGGTAAGGAAATCACCTCTATCAATGTCAGTTGCTATTATTATTCCCCTGATCTGTTAGAATTAGATCCTGATTAAGAATTCTGATTCTGAAATTAAGAAAACTATTGAACTAATAAATAAAACTAAGAACTGGTTTGATGAAAAAACCAATAAAATAGATAAACCTTTATTTAATTTAATTTAAAAAAAGAAAGAAGAAAACCAAATTACAAGTATCAAAATTGAAAAGGGTGATTCTACCACCAAGGAAGAGGAAATTAAAACAATAATTAGGAACTATTTTGCCCAGCTACATGCCAATAAATTTGACAATCTTAGTGAAATGGATGAATATTTACTTTCTTTTTTTTTTGCTTTTTGGTGAGGCAATCGGGGATAAGTGACTCGCCCAGAGTCACACAGCCAGTAAGTGTTAAGTGTCTGAGGCTGGATTTGAACTCGGATCCTCCTGACTCCAAGGACAGAGCTCTATTCACTGGACCACCTAGCTGTCCCTTATGGATGAATATTTACAAAAATATAAATTGCCCAGATTAACAGAAGAGGAAGTAAAATATTTAAGTAACCCCATCTGAGAAAAGGAAATTGAATAAGCCATTGATGAATTCCCTTGGAAAAAATCTCCAGGACTAGATGGATTTACAAGCGAATTCTATCAAACATTTAAAGAATAATTAATTCCAATACTATGTAGACTACTTGGGAAAATGGGCGAAGAAGGAGTCTTACCAAATTCTTTTTATGATACAAATATGGTGCTGATACTAGAGGAGTCAAAACAGAGAAAAAAACTAGAGACCAATTTCCCTAATGAATACAGATGCAAAATTTTAAAATAAAATATTAGCAAATAGATTACAGCAACTTATCACAAGAATAATACACCAGGTAGGATTTATACCAGGAATGCAGGGCTCATTCAATATTAGGAAAACTATCAGCATAATTGATCATATCAACAACAAAACTAACAGAAACCACATGATCATCTCAATAGATGCAGAAAAAGTTTTTGATAAAATACAACACTCATTCCTATTAACACTAGAGAGTGTAGGAATAAAACCTTCAGCAAGCATCGTATGTAATAGGGACAAGCTAGAAGCATTTCCAGTGAGATTGAGAATGAAACAAGGATGTCCATTATCACCACTGTTGTTCAATACCTTACCAGAAACATTAGCTTTAGCAATAAGAGAAGAAAAAGGAATTGAAGCTATTAGAATAGGCAAAGAAGAAACAAAGCTATCACTCTTTGCAGATGGTATGATGATATATTTAGAGAATCCTAGAGAATCAAGTAAAAAACTACTCAAAATAATAAATAACTTTAGTAAAGTTGCAAGCTATAAAATAAACCCACATAAATCATTGGCATTTCTACATATTACCAACAAAAGCCCAACAGCAAGAGATAGAAAGAGAAATTCCATTTAAAGTTACCCGTAGACATTATAAAATATCTAGGAGTCTACCTACCAAAACAAATCCAGGAACTATATGAATACAATTACAAAACACTTTTCACACAAATAAAGTCAGATACAAATAATTGGAAAAACATCAGTTGCTCATGGGTAGGCCGACCTAATATAATAAAAATGACAATTCTACCTAAGCTAGTTTACTTATTTAGTGCCATACCAATCAAACTACCAAAAAATATTTTATAGAGCTAGAAAAAATAATAACAAGATTCATTTGGAATAACAAAAACTCCAGAATATCAAGGGAACTAATGAAAAGAAATGCAGGGGAAGGTGGCCTAGCCACTCCACATCTTAAATTGTATTCTAAAGCAGAAATCATCAAAACTGCTTGGTACTGGCTAAGAAAAAGAGTAGTGGATCAGTAGAACAGGTTAGGTGTGCAAGACACAGTAGCCAATGACCATAGTAATCTACTATTTGATAAACCCAAAGACCCCCTCTTCTGGGATAAGAACTCACTATTTGACAAATACTGCTGGGAAAACTGGAAAAGAGTATGGCAGAAACTAGGCATAGACCAAAATCTCACACCACATACCAAAATAAAATCAAAATGGGTTCATGATTTAGACATAAAGGCTGATACTATAAGCAAACTGGGAGAGCAAGGAATAGTTTATCTATCAGATCTATGGAGAACAGAAGAATTTATGACCAAACAGGAGATAGAGAACATTATGAAATACAAAATGGATAATTTTGATTACATTAAATTGAAAAGTTTTTGCACAAACAAAGCCAAGGCAACCAAGATTAGGAGGGAAGCAGAAAACTAGGAAAGAATTTTTACAACCAGTGTCTCTGATAAGGGCCTCATTTCTACAATATACAGAGAATTAAGTCAAATTTATAAGCATATATTCCCCAATTGATATATGGTCAAAGGATATGAACAGGCAGTTCTCAGATGAAGAAATTAAAGCCATCTATAGTCATATGAAAAAGATGCTCTATATCACTATTAATTAGAGAAATGCAAACCAAAACAACCCTGAGGTACCACATCACACCTATCAGATTGGCCAACATGACAAAACAGGAAAATGATAAATGTTGGAGAAGATGTGGGAAAATTGGAACACTAATGTTGGTAGAGTTGTGAAATGATGCAACCATTTTGGAGAGCAATTTGGAACTATGCCCAAAGGGCTATAAAAATGTGCATACCCTTTGACCCAGCAATAGCACTTCTAGGGCCCCATACAAATGGGAAAAGGACCCACATGTACAAAAATGTTCATAGCAGCTCTTTTTGTGGAGGCAAAGAATTGGAAATTGAGGGGATGCTCATCAATTGGGGAATGGCTGAGCAAGTTGTGGTATATGAATGTAATGGAATACTATTGTGCTATAAGAAATGATGAGCAGGTAAACTTCAGAAAAACCTGGAAAGACTTCTTGTATGGTCTGATGCTGAGTGAAGTGAACAGAACCAGGACAGCGTTGTACAAAATGACAGCCACGTTAACTTTGATAGACTTAACCCCTCTCAGCA
This sequence comes from Phascolarctos cinereus, assembly GCF_003287225.1. NCBI lineage: Eukaryota > Metazoa > Chordata > Mammalia > Diprotodontia > Phascolarctidae > Phascolarctos > Phascolarctos cinereus. Next base: position 352,676,067 of record NW_027555958.1, read on the forward strand.
ATGAAAGGATCTAAGACATCTCCAAAGGCCTCATGATGGAAAATGCTATCCACATCTAGAGAAAGAACTATGGAGTTTGAATGCAGATCCAAGCATACTATTTGCTATTTTTTTTCTTCTGTTGTGTTTTGTTTCCTCTTTCTGGTGGTTCCTCCTATTGGTTCTAATTCTTCCTTACAACATCACTAACGTGAAAATATGTTTAATAGGAATGTATATGTATAGCCTATATCAGATTGCGTGCTGTCTTAGGGAGGGTAGTGGGGAGGGAGGTGGGGAAAAATTTGAAACTCATAAGCTTATGGAAGTGATAAATCAAAATAAATTAATTTTTTTAAATCCCTCAAAAAAAAATTGCATTCTCTTGGACAGCCCTGTTTCCACACTCATTACTTTTTCCACACTCATTACTTTCTTTATAAAGGTGCTGGGAGTATTGTTTCAATGTAGGAGATGTAGGAATATGAGGAGACATAAAGGAAAGCGTTTCCCATTTTTATCCTCTCTGTCTCACATACACACACACACACACACACACACACACACACACACACACACACACACACACACACACACACACGGGGGGGGGGTACAGTGGGGATTACAGGAAGGGCAACAAGTTGTTTCCCTAAGTCTTCTTAGGGACAACTGCTAGGCTTCCTCACTTAAATCCAATTCATCCCAGAGGCAAGACACCACCCTGTGATGTCATTCGTCCTTTTTGGAAAAAGGACCCACAACAAACATTCAGTCATTCAGCTCAATCAGCAAACAGACCAGCTTTTCTAGTTATTTGCTGTGGTCTTATCCTTTCTGGACTGAAAGTTTCCAGAGGGCAAAGTCCAAGTATTTATGTAAACTTTGTCTATTCCCCTCCCTGGCCCAGGGACTGTCTGAACCTATAGTAATATTTATTTATTAATGAAGTGCCTACTACATTCAAGAACAGCAAAGTGGCTTAATGAATGGAGTCAGGAGGACCCGAGCCCAGGGCCAGCCTCAGACACGTACTAGCTGTGTGACCCTGGGCAAATCATTTAACCCTGTTTGCCTCAGTTTCCTCTTTGCCAACAAAACTCCAAATGGGGTCGGGAAGAGTCAGGCACGACTGAAAACGACCAAACAACTACTAAATGCCAGACGCTGCTGAGCAGTGGGGATACAAAGAAAGGCCAAAAACAAGCAAACAAAACCCGAAAACATGCAAACCTCTATGACCAAACAAGATAAAAAAATAAACTGGAGAGAATCAGACGGAAGGCACACACTCCCTCCTCTTCCCATTCATTCGTGGTTCTCTATCACCTCCAAGACCAAGTATAAAATCGCGTTTGGCACTCAAAAAGAGCCCGCCTCCCATCGCCACCACGCACGCTGCGATCCAGCTCCCTGACCTGGCCGTCTGCACGGGCTCCTGCACTCCGCTCCTGGAGTGCTGTCCCTCCTTGTCCTCCTCCCCCGGACCCCCTCGCTTCCTTCTAGTCCTAGCTAAAGCCTCCCTTTCTACAGGACACCTTTCTCTATCCCCCCTTAATTCGAGCTCTTTCCCTTTATTGATTATTTCCAATTTATCCTGCATCTCTTTTGTCTGTACAAAGTTGTTTGCTTGTCGGCTCCGCTATTAAACTGGGAATTCCTGGAGAGCCACGTCTGTTCTTCGTCTTTCTTTGTATCCCTAGCGCTTAGCACACAGCAGGCACTTAATAAATGCTCTTGGACCCATTGATACAAGTACTAGATCAGGGATCTTCCCCTTCTGATGCAGATCGGCACCTCCTGTGCAGCTTGCAGCGCTGTTCCCTAGAGTTCTGAAAATGCAAGTGACTCGCCCAGGATCACGCAGCTAGGTTTTGGTGTTTTTTTTTTTAGGCAAGCTCTCTCTGCAAAACTAGCTTTAGTCTGTGCTTAACAAAGGTCACTTGAGTAGAATCTCCCGGCCGAGTGGCGATGCTGGGTCTCCCAGCCAGGGGGCGCCTTATGCTCTCCCGCCAGCTCCCGCCACACCCACCCGAAGGGCGCCTACCTCCCAGGAAGGGGTTTCCCCCTGCCCCGGGCCTCCTCCCCCAAGCGCAGACATTAGCAATCTATCTCGGGAGAGCGGCACGGCGCGCGCGGGGCTCTCGGCGCTCGCTCCGGAGCGCACTCCCTGGGCCGCCCGCGGTGGGCGGGAGAAAAAGCAAGGCGCGCGAGAGCCTGAGACGAGGCGGCACGCGGCGTGGGTGGGGACTAGAGGCTCCCCCCCTCCCGACACACTCTCTCTGGCAGCCGTTGCACGCGTCCCGAGAACAGAAAGAAGGGGAAGGAGGTGGAAGGATGGCGGAGCCGGCGGACAAGCCCTACCGGGCCGAGTACGCAAAGAGCGGGCGCGCCTCCTGCAAGAAATGCGGCGAGAGCATCGCCAAGGACTCGCTCCGCTTGGCCATCATGGTGCAGGTGGGAGGACGCACCCGGGAAGCCGCTTGGATGGGCCTCTCCGGCGGGGCCTGGAGGAAGCGAGCCGGAGTTCTGCGGGCCTTCCCCTCCCCCCATCTCATTTCCCACCCCCCCTCCTCCTTTCCCAGGAGGCTTCGAACCCTACGGCCAGGGGTGGGGGAGGGCGCCCACGGCCTTAAACTCGACCCCCCGCCGGGTTTTCGCGCCTCCCTCCACCCCTCGCTGGGCCCGGGCGGGTGGGCGGCTGTGGGCCGGCTTTGTATGCACTTGCCTGGCTCGGGATTGGGGTTGCTTTTCCCCAACGTCTGGGAGGCTCTTAAACTTTTTTTCTCTGGCCTTTTCAAAAACAACAATAATCTCAGAGTGCATCGTGCCAGTGCCAAGCCTAAGCCTAGAGCCCCCAGGAACGGGATAGGCACTGGTGCTTCCCCGTGCCTGCAGAGGAGGTACCCTTTGCAAGGTTTTGCAGACTGTGCAAGCAAAGGCCGGGGTCCGTTAGGCGCCCTTTCGTGCTCTGCGCGCCCGGTGCTCCCTTTTCTGCTCAGGGGGCTCGGGTGGGGGCTCGGGTGGGGAGGCTAGCGTGCCTCTGCCTGCCTGTGCGGGAGCCGCGGGGGACTTTTCCTCTGCTCCAGGCTCCCTGCACGCCTCTCCTGCCCTCCCACCTCCTCGCCGATTTATCCCCCTGAAGAGCTGGCTCTCGCGTCTCTTTGCCGGGAGGAGCGGTCCGGCTTTGAGCATCGTCCGTGGGATTCTGAAAGCCTCAGATAAGAAGAAGGGGGTAAAAAAAAAAAAAGCTGAGTGGCCTAATTCTTTGTCCTTTAAAATTGTTCCCTGGAGAGCTCTGATTTTCCCGCTGCCATGTTCCTGGGGCTTGGGCTAGGGTTAGGCAAAGAGATGAGCAGCTGCCTGCAAGGGATGTTTTTTAAAATAATTCTTTTAACAAGTCTGCATATTTTAATGCCGGGAAATTGCGTTTTGCGTGGCATTTTGTGATAAATGACATAGCCCTGGAATTCAGAAAAGCACAATGGAGATAGAATTTTTAAATTTTTAGTAGGATACACAGAGATGATGGCTTGGCCCCAGCTCTGCTCTGGAAGTCAGTTGTGGAGGCGTAAGATTTCCCACCAGAGAGCCCTGTTGGACCATCGTTGTTATCTAGGGATCTATTCCAAAACAGGAAGGCTTGTGGGATTGCAAGGTGTTCATATTTGACACTGGAAACGTGACTTGCAGAAGTTTTTCTAATAGAAAATGGAATGGAGGGGATTGAATGGGTACCAGAAGGCCTGGAGTGCACCCCCAATTATGTCCCTCCGACTCCTCAGGGAGGGTGAAGTGAAACTCATTAAGTTTCACTTGTAAGTTATTGTTTTCTTCAGTCCGTTCCTGAGGCTGCCACCAGCATTCAAAGTCAGTCAAGTGCCTCTGTTTCTCCCATCTCCTAATCCTTCTTTAAAGTTTGAACCTGGTCCCTTGAACATTTATTTCTAAACAAAGAGCCCACCATTTTCTTCTAACTTTGGGTGATTGTAAAGTGCTGGGCTAGATATTGAAGTGGAGAGTGCCAGGCCTAGAGTCAGGAAGACTTATCTTCCTGAGTTCATATTTGGCCTCAAAACACTTACAACAGTGTCACCCTGGGCCCTGTTTGCCTCAGTTTCCTCATCTGTAAAATGAGCTTTAGAAGGAAATAGCTTCTTTGCCAGGAAAACCCGAAAGGGGATCATGAAAAGGAGGACACCCTGAAAAATGACTGAACAACAACAAAAGTGTTCTAAGGAAGAGAGGCTGGGATGCTAATTAAACAAACATCTCATAGAATTACTGGGATCTCCTAACCCTAGCCCTCCTCTCTTGCCCCATCTAAATCCTACCCATCTGCTTCCTTGGAGCCATCCTCTTAACACCAACTTTCATTCATTTATTTACCCTAGAAATGGTGCATCATCCCCTATAACCTAAAATACACAACCCTATATGCTAATTGGTTCATAGGTCTTAGCTTTGTCTCTTAATTAGGCTGTTAAGATTTGTGGGATCTTATTGTACGAACAGTTCTGACCCCAGTCAGAACCCACCTCTGTTTGTGTGGCCCAAGGCAAGCCACTTAAAGCTGTAAAAAAGAAAGGGTTGGACTGCTTGGTCTCTGAGGTCCCTTCATATTCTACTTCTAGAATCCTTAAAATCATTGGTAAAACTTGGAAGGGATCTCAGAACAAATATTAGTGCTAGAGCAGCACTGGGTTTGGAATAAAAAGATGCAAGTTCCATTCTGTTCTGTCTGTCACTACCTTTGTAGCCTTAGCCGATTTTAGGCCTCAGCCTCAGTTTTGTTTTATGGAAAAGAAAGGCATTGAACTTAATAGATGATTTCTGAGGGCCTTTCTAGAGCTAAGGTACCCTGATTCTAAGTAATCCAAACACTACCAATCTTAAAAGGGAAATATGTCCAAATGGAAAAATCTTTCTGAAGAGTATTGGACAAAAATATCTGCAGATAATTAGGAAACTCAGGCAGAAAATTAATTCTCTGTTCAATAATGGGATAGTTTTAAAGGTATGGATATGAAAATCATAGGATCATAAATTTAGAGCTGATAGAGGATATGGAATTCAACACTTTAATTTTACAAATGACAAAAGTGAGATCCACAGAAGTTGTGACTTGCCCAGGGTCACATTTCTGAGTCAGGATTTGAACCTAGGCTCCCCAGTCCTATGCTCCAGCCACTGCAGGATGTGTAAATGCTCAGGTTCCATCTGTTGCATTGTAGGACCACCTTAGAGGTCATCTCATTCAACTCTCATTTTACAGTTGAGAAAATTGAAATAAAACTTTAAAACTCACCCAAGATCACATAGGCAATAAGTGAGCAGAAAGAACAGGTGTTCTTCTGACACTAGATCCAGTGATCCTTGCCTACATCTCAGGGAAAGGAGCCTGGGTGCCAGGATTTATTTTTTATCTGCCCTTGGGATACAGCCTGACCCTTTATCTAATATTTTTTTTCCTTTTTATTATAGACAACCAATATTGACATTTTCATATGCAAAGAACAGAAAAAGAGGGTTATGCAGGGCACCTCAAATCTTTAGTTCAGTTTTAACTTTAAGCTCATGAGCTAAATAAAAACCTAAAACGCATATGAAATCATGGGTCTGTCTTATATACAGCTTTAAATGTATCTCAATTTAACAGGGTAATATCAACATCCTGCTCGGCCTTCTGAACTTCTTTCTGCTCTCTTATGTGTTATTTATATATATGTGTGTTTGTGTGTTTCCTTGAAGCTCTTAGGTTTTTTTTTCCTTCTCTGTCACTAGCTTCACTTAAATATAGTGGAGTAAAACAGATTGATACATTGGTTGAGTCTGAAACTGTCCCCCATTCTTCAACTCTAGTCCATCACCCCTGTACCAAGAGATGGGAAGCGCAGTTCATTTTCAGTCTTCTGGAGTCAGGATCAGTCGTTGAATTGATCAGTGTTCTTGTGTCTTTCAAAGTTGTTTTTGTTTTAGATTGTTGTATTCCTTTGTATAAGTTCTGCTCACTTCATTATGCATCAGTTCATGAAAATCTTTCTAGAATTCTTTGAATCCATCCCCTTTACAATGCAAAATATCTCTTAACGTTCATACACCATAATTGTCCCAGTTGGCACAGCCGCTTTTATTTCCAGTTCTTTGCTAGGCCGAAAAATGCTGCAGTAAGTATTTTTGCGTATATGGATCCTTTCCTCTCCATTTTGACCTCTTTGAGCCTAGTAGTGGTATTCCTGGGTCGAAGGTTATTTAGAGTTTCATGACTTCTAGTGTAGTTACAGATTTGCTTTTCAGATGTTTGGACCAATTAGCCTTTGGTGTACCTATCCTCCCACAGCCCCAACAACAATTTCTGTTTTCTTTTTCTGAGGTCTTTTCCAATCTGAAGGATGTGAGGTGGAACCTTGCTGTTTTTTAATTATTTTTGTTGATGTCTTCTGATTCTTTTTTTTTTTTTGCTTTTAGGCAATTGGGGTTAAGTGACTTTCCCAGAGTCACACAGCTAGTAAGTGTCAAGTGTTTGGTCTGATGCCGAATTTGAACTCAGGTCCTCCTGACTTTAGGGCCGGTGCTGTGTCCACTGTGCCACCCATGTCTTCTGATTCTTACATTATCATAGTAACCCCTCCCCCTCCCAGAGAGCCAGCCCATATAATAAATAGTATTTTAAAGAGGGGAGGAAATCAACACAACTAAACTGGAGAAGTCTGAAAACTTGTGAATGTGTAACACCTGTAGACCTCCCACCTCCATGAAGGAATGGGTTGGGGTATCCTCTCATATCTTTTCAATTCATGCTTTTAATCTTTATAATTGTTATTTTCACTTTTGATTTTTTTTTTTGGAATGTGGTTATTAATATTTACATTGTTGTTGTTATTGTATATATTTTCTTGGCTCTGCGTGATTCACTCTGCATCTGTTCACGTAGATCTTTCTGTACTTCTGTTAATCATATCACTTCTTTTACTGCATAGTTATATTTCATGTCATTCATGTACCACAGTTTAGCCATTCTCCCAGTTGATAGGTATTCACTTTGTTTCCAATTCTTTGCTATCACAAAAAGTGCTTCCATAAATATTTTGGTGTATATGGAGACTTTTTTTCTTATTGATAGCTTCCTTGAAGTATATAGCCAGTAATGGAGTCTCTGTTTTAAAGAGTATGTACATTTTACTCACTTGCATGATTCCAAATTAAATGGCTATACCATTTCACTGCTCCACCAACAATATGTTAGTGTACCTGTCTATCCACAACCCCTCCAACATTGACTGTTGCCATTTTTGAAGTTGTCTTTTCAGACTTTCAAGTTGTGAGGTTGTGGAGTCACTAAGACTTGGAATACCCTATACTGAGAGCTTTGCATTTTTTATTAATGATTTAGAGCATTCTTGCTTGTGGTTGTGAATATTTTGCATTTCTTCTTTTGAGAACTGTTTGTTCATAGTCTTTGACCACTTCACTTATCTATTGGGGAATGGTATTAGTCTTAAATGTATTTATTAATACCTTATGTATCTTGGATACCAAACTCTAATCAGAAATTTGATACGAAGATTTCTTCCCATGCTACCACTTCCCTTCTTATCCTTGATGTGTTAATGTTGTATGCAGAACCTTTTCAATTTCAAGTAATCAAAGTTATTTTATCTTTTGTAAAGAACCTCACATTTATTAAATGCCTACTATATGTCAGGCACTGTGATAAGCTTTACATGCAGGTGTCCCTCCCTAAGGTTTAGAAATTGCTTATATGAATTGTTTTTGTGGCCCCATTTGGGGTCTTCTTAGCAAGAATACTGGAATGGTTTGCCATTTCCTTCTCCAGCTTATTTTACAGATGTGGAAACTGAGGAAAACAAGGTTAAGTGATTTGCCCAGGATCTGAGCGTCTGAGGGTAGATTTGAACTTAGGAAGATGAGTCTTCCAGACTTCAGGCCCAGCACTCTATTCCACTGTGACACCAAGTTGTCACCTTCTCCCCTCCCCCAATATGGATTGGCCTTCCTAAATTTTCAGTGTGCAAATTTTAGAATACTGTGGATGCCAAAGAAATACTGGGGAAAAAAAGAAAAGAAATACTGGCAAAAGAAATCATTCTTAACTTCTGCTCTAAGAAGGGAGAACACATTCCTGGGAATACTTTTATTTAATGCCTTTGTGGAGACTTAGATTAAATTTATTGGTGTGTGCCTTTGGGTCTGTCTTTCTGTTAGTTTACTAAGCTCTAAAGAAAAGGGCATTCACATTCAGCTCTTGGCCTCAGATGGCTTGTTTTACGTTTGTGCAGAGCATTGTTCAGAAACTGTCCATCTGCCACCTGATACTGGAGGTGCAATCTTACCTGGAGGCTGTAGGGAAGGGATGGCCTATCTGAGGTCTCTTTTAGCCTGTCTGGAGTGGGAAAGGATAAAATGGATCTATTTATCACCTTTGGGTTTCATCCCTTCATGTTTCCCCATAAACTCTACCCCACTTTCCCAGTTACATCCTTGCTTTAAGTAAGGGCAATTTTCATGAGGAAGTTGCTACTACTTGTCTGTACTCCATTTAGAAAACAAAAGCTAAGTGGCCCTGCCTTCTCAGATGGCTGCCTTCTGTTGAATCTTCCTGCATTTGTGACAAGGCAGGCTTTCCACTAAGTGAGTTGTTCCACTTAGCCAGTCAATAAATATTTAGTGAGTGTTTGCTCTGGGACCAGCATTGTGTTTTACCCTTGTGCATGAGGTAACTGAGGCACCAGATGATGCCCCAAGACCGAAATAAGCCCTCAGCCATCCCCAAGTTTCCATTTGGTTGCTTTGCCACTGAGCCATATACATCCTGCTTTGCATGAGATTAGGGTTTCAAGCAAGGGACTGATTCATACTAGAAACTCCTGGTGTGGGCAGTGAAAGAAGCAGTGTTTGTTTGCAGTAGAGCAGAAAAATAAGCTCATGTTTGAGTTCTTATGCTCAGAGATTTATATCGACGCAAGGGAGGTGGGGGTGTCACTGTCTTTTCTCATAAAATCAGGTGGCAAATTTGAATATAAACGCACGGATCCATTTTTAGAAATGTCACAGGGTCGCTATCTTCGCATAAAATCAGGTGGTAGATTTGAATGGAAAAGCATGAATCCATTTTTAGAAATGTCACCTTGTCTGAAGGGTGGTGTGTGTGTGTGTGTGTGTGTGTGTGTGTGTGTGTGTGTGTGTGTTTGTACATACATGTGTGCATAAGATGTCCCAAAGGCCTAGCTTAGAACTATACTATACTGAGAGCAATATATTCCTTTTTTCCTTCTCCTCTTCCCTGTTCCCATGTAAATATCTCAACTTTAAATATCTGTTGAAGTTGAAATGAATGTGGAACTCTTGTATTTAAACGTCATTGTCCTATAAATCTAGGTCAATTAGGATTCATTGCTGTGATACCTTTTTCTTCAACATCCTTTTTTCTTCTTTAAATTTCTAGTAGTAAATGCGTCAAGATAGAAGTCCACTCAAAGCATTGGTCTCTCCAAAAGAACACCTCCTAACATCGTTCTTTTTTCATTAAAGAGAATTAAAAATAAACTTTGTTTGAAATTTTTTGCTTGAGAAAACTAGAAACATTGAGTCTTGAAAATCACAAGATTTACTAGCTCTGCCACTGTGGCTTTAGGCAAATCACTTTCAGAGACCACAGGTTTCTTATCTCAAATGCCACTTTTCCTTCTAGCCCGATGTGACGTCTCTTCCTGCTTTATATATATCATTCAATCTATCTTCCCGTTTTAGTGATGAAGAAACTTAAGTTTGGAAGATATGAATGGATTTGCTCTCCCTTACACACCTATTTAGTGGCAGAATTAAGTCCAGATCCTAGATTTCCTGATAGGATAGGCCTCCTATCAGACTGACTGTTCCAGGGGTGAAGACCCTGCGGCCTGAGGCCACACGTGGCCTTCTAGATCCTTGGGTGCAGCCTTTTGATGGAGTCCAAGTTTTACAGAACAAATCCTTTTATTAAGGGAATTTGTTCTACGAAGTTTGGACTCCGTCAAAGGGCCACACCTAGAGGGTCCTTTAGGACTGTTTTATGTATCTTCAAATATCATCCAAATTCTCCTGCTCAGTCTGTACTTCTCCAAATACAAATACTAAATGCTGTTTATACTCAGCATTAACATTTTTTCAGTGTTATATAAACCCATGCTTGGGAGCACATAATCTTGAGTATGAGTGTGAAAGAGGAAAACTTTTGAAAACGGGTGAAGTGAGGGAGAGTCCAAGCCAATGCTATGAGTGGACTGTTCATATTTAGAATTTCAACTGTGGTCATCAGCAAGAGCTGGCTTTTCGTTGCTACTCCTAATTTTCAAATACTTCTTGCTCTTTATGAATGATTCTCATTTTCTAGTGTCCCATTCTTTCTTGAGCTTTGACAGAAATTTGCTAAATACTGAGAAAATTAACTTGACTCTTTCTGACCAGCATATTTTCCTTCCTTGCTTACCATGTATTACTTCCATTATGAATTTGTAACTACAAAAAGCATTTGTAGACACCCCCACCCCCTCTCTTTGGTTTCAGAACTGTGAGGTAGACCTTTTGACCCCTGGCCTGAGTATCCTATCTTTTCTAATCCCATGGATGGACCAGTTGTTTATGTTTATTTCCCAGTAGACTACAAGTGAATTCTATTATATGTGACATGGCATACACTGGATCAGATCAGCATGGTATAATGGAAAGGATGCTGGCGTCAAAAGATTTGGGTTCAAATCCTAGATCTGCCAATTTACTGCTTGGGTGACTTTGCTTTCTTACCTCTAAAGTGGTGGAGTGGAAATCTGTGGCCTTCTAGATCCTTAAGTTTGGACTTTTGACTTTTGTTTGGTAAAACTTGGATTCCATCAAAAGGCTTAAGGATATAGAAGGCCACAGGTTCCCCACCCTTGGACTAGACAACCTCTCAGTTCCCCTCCAACCCTACATCTATGATTCCTATGTCTCCACATATAACTACATGGATCAAAAGCCTGAGTTAACATGACTGGTCTCTAAAATGGGTACCTTCCTCTCTTCTCTAGTTACCAGCATTATAAAGCAATAGATTGTTGTTCAGATTGAATAATGTGAGGGAAGTGGTCAGCTTCCAGATTAATCTCAGGAAGTGGAATTCTTATTAGGAGTTCTAAGAACTTTTCGTTCACTTTCCAGCTTCCACACGGGAAAAGTAGAATATAAAAGTAGTTGTTCCCATTTGAATAATGCAAGTACAGAATATCTACTGTGTTGTTTAGCTTCTTGAAGTACTCAGAAGCTCCCCATTCAGTGCAGACCCCAAGGAGTCTGTGGATAGCTTTCAGAGTTAATGAACTTGGAGGGGGGGAGGGATTACATTTTTCTGAATATATTTGATTTACTTTATAATTTTATGTATTCTGTTCTGCTATAACATGATGGATAAATTTAAAATTGCACAATAAAAACCTTGGGTTTATGGGGGAAATGGGATTAGGAACACAATACTCAAAAACGTCGGTGATACCTTTAAAAAAAAAAGATAAGAACCTAATAAAAATGGTATCACAGTTTAATACATGTTAAATAGTTAAGGAATACATAAATAATATAATAGTGATGTCTCCAGTCTTGGATTGCAGCTGGGCCTGTGCTCCTGTTTCTGTGGGGCATAAACAGCAAAGTAAGAGCTACTGAAACTCCTAGAAGGTGGGGTGCCATGCAGAAGGCTAAGAAAGTTTGTGGAAGCAGATGTCAGAAAGGTTGAATCTTGTGAATTATTGTGAAGTGGTGCAATTTTCTGTGTTTTCACTCATGAAATTTCACACAGGTATGCAAAATGTACATTATACTCAAATTGCTCCATAATTTATCATCTGGATATATTTGGAACAAATCTACACATTAAAAACAAGTATTATAGCAGAACTAAGTGTGTTTTACTTTACATGCTTAAAAAATGGTTCTAAGAAGGGGTTCATAGGCTTTGCTATACTGCTGAAGGGATCCATGACACAAAAAGAGGGTGAGGACCCTTGATCTAGACATTATGTGAAATCATACCCGAAATTAACCATTCATCTGTAATTCTGCTTTCTTTTCAGTCACCCATGTTTGATGGGAAGGTCCCAAACTGGCATCACTATGCTTGCTTCTGGAAGCGTGGGCTTGTCATCTCTCAGGCTGAGCTTGAAGTAGATGGATTCTTGGAGCTGCGATGGGATGACCAGCAGAAAATTAAGAAGACCATCGAGGCTGGAGGGCTGACAGGAGGTCTGTAGAAATGATAATGTTGTGTATTGACAGTCTAGAGCAGTGTTCCTTGGGTGCCCCCACCACTGACCTTAGATTTTTTGTGTCAAAGAGAAAGTGGAGCAGCTGGAACCAGGAAGACATGAGCATCAAAAGCAGAGTGACAGTCAAGTGCCAACTTGGGGTGGGCACTTAATGGGCGAGCTGTACTGCAAAAGTGAAATGACATCTGCCCCTAAGGAACTTGCATTGTACTGGTGGGAGGCAAGGCGTATGCAGATAATTAAATACAAAGTCATTTGAGGAGAGAACTAACATGTGGGGGAGGAGGGATATTCAGGAAAGCTGGGGCCTCTAGGCCTTAGAAGTAAGGAAGGTAATGAATGGGAACAGCCTGTGGAGAACCACAGTGACACAAGATGACAGGTTGTTATAGTAGGGTAACAGCTCACAGGCTAGAATATAGGAAGAGGAGGAATATGAAATATCTGGGAAGGCAGGGAGGGGATAGATCTCAGAGGGCCTAAAATGCCAGAAGGAGTAGTTTGAATTGGCATCCTAAAGGCAATAGGGAGCTATTGAAGATTTTTGAGCAGGGCAGTGACCTGGCCATCAAGACTGGAAAGCAAACAACAGGTCCATATAGGTGAGTGTGTGTGGTTTGTCCTCATCAAAGACTTGAGATTTTTATTAGGAACTCGAGACTCCTCATTCATTAATAATCCATGTGAGAAAAGAAGCAGGCAGGATGCTGAAAGATACTCATTGAGAGTGTCTGTGTTGGGACATGCTCACTTGGGGTGTGTTGTGAGATCTTAGATGCTGTCCCCTCGTACTCTTGATGCATGACCAACAGAGCTTCAGGGGAGAACCCAAAGTGCCACGTGGGGTTCTTCTTTATCCCTCCTCTCCAAAGCAGACACAGGGTAAATTGGTGGTAGTGGTGTTACAGAGACACCTCCCTCGCCCATCGTTGTGGAGGCATGAACTGCCCCATGTAAGTGAATTCCTCCCACACTTCCCAAATGAAGCTTATAGCTCTTTAAGTGCTGAAACCTTTTTTTAAAAAAATTTTAAACTGCTTTTCAAAGAAGTCTTTCTAAAATGGCTTACCCTTTTTCTTCCCTTTGTTAAACTGAAGATACTGAACACAATTTGGCCTTTTCTTGAAGACTTAAGGTCCTCCCTGGGAAGGTTTGTAATGGTATGTGCAGACCACGGTCTGGGCAGCAGCAGCATGCAGGGAGCCTAATGGTATGCGTTGGACACTTAGCATCTCAGCTAATTAGCTTCAAATCACTTTTTGCCTTCTTGGGTCTGACTTTTACAGATTTTCTTCTTTTTCCTTCTTTGCTGTCAGGTAGGACTTTTTTTTTTTTACTTTGAATTATGTCTTTTACTTTCAGTTATTAAGCTTTGACTTTTTTTCTCTCCCACCCAGAAAACAACAACAAAAACTTTGTAACAAACACGCATTGGCCACGTCCAAAAGAATGTGTCCCATTCTGCGTGTTAGTCCGTCACCCCTCTGTCGGGATTCTTCTTCGTTGGTCCTCTGGAATCCTTGGTTGATGAGCAGAGTGATCAGAGTTCTTACATCTTTGATATTGTATAAATTGTTCTGTTCCGCTCACTTCACTCTGCATCATAACGGTGGCTAATAACAGTAATAATCACTAGTGTTTATATAGCACTTTAAGGTTTACAAAGCATTTTATAAATATTACCTCATTTTATCCTCACAACAATCCTGGGAATCAGGGGCTTTTGTTATCCCCATTTTACAGGTGAGGCACTTGAACCATAAAATGGTTAAGGGACTCACCCAGGGTCACACAGCTAGTAAGTATCTGAGACAGGATTGACTCATATCTTACTGACGCCTAAGTCAAATACTCCATAATTTATTTAGCCATTCCCAAATTTATGGACATTTTACCCTCCATTCCAGTTACTAGTTCTTTTTTTTTTCATCCCTCCAGTTTCTAGTTCTTTGACACAACAAAAAGAACTGCTGTTGATATTTTTGTACATAAGCTTCCTTTATCTCTTGGATCCAGGCCTAGTTGTGGTAGCACTGGGTTGAAAGGAATGTCGGGCCCAGTAACTTTTTGGTCAGGAAGAACTTACAGTTGTCCATATGTCTCACATCCCTACCCACTTTTCTAATTCTGCTTATTCTGGGAGCTTCTCATACCTTAAACATAGCTGGTAAGTCTCTAAGGCAGAATTGTCTACCCCTGGAGAAGCAAAGAAGCTGCTAAGATGGGTATTGTTCTGTGTTTTGCCCAGGCAAAGGCGGGAGTCAAGATGGAGGTGGCAAGGGAGAGAAAACCCTGATCAACTTTGCAGTCGAGTATGCCAAATCCAATAGGAGCGCTTGCAAAGGGTGTCAGCAGAAAATAGAAAAGGTAAGAGCAGTGGCGGCCTGGTGGCAGGGAGGCCATACTGTAGCCATGGCAAACACACAAGGCCTTTCCCAGTTATCACAGTGGGCCCTCCTTTAGACAATCCTCGGGAGGGTCAAATGAAACAAGGTTTGTGTAAAGTGTCCTGTAAAACCTAAAATGCTCTGTAAATGTCAGTCATTATCCCCATTTTACAGATAAGGAAACAGTACCCGATGTGGGACTTTAACTTGGGTCCTCTAACTCCAAGTTCAGTGCCCTTCCCAGTACTTGGAAATTGAGACTTTGCTAATCTAGATTAGTGTAGAGGGAGGGCAGTCAGAGATTGAAACTGCATGGGTGGATTCAGGCTTTGTTTCAGGATGGTCTGCATCCCAAACCAGTCCAGTGACAGTGCACTGAGCTTTAGAAGAGCCGGCCAGATGCAGAGCAGATGGCACAGGGCCCAGCAGGGAGGTAGCAGGCCTTCCCTGATGATGGTGCAGCTAAGGGATGAGATCACGTCTTCAGTCTGAGTCTCATCATGTGCACTGGGCACATCAGGATGCACAGGAACCTAGGGGAGAAGCTGTCTGTCAGGAGGAACCGATGGCATTTTATGCCAGGGGCCTAGTGCAGACTCTTTCTCTGGTGCTTTGGGGCAAGTCCCTTAATGTCTCTGGGCCTCAGCTTCCTCAGCTGTTTGACCCATGAAAAAAAGAAATGATTAAGGTTTGTTTTAAGCTCTCCTCCAACCACCAACAGCTCACTGAGTGTAAAATGTAATGTCTCTGTTAGGATCTGGAGTGAGTGGGGGTCGGAATGCAAAAGCAGCCAGGTGGGTCAGTGGGTAGAGCTCCTGACCTGGAGTCAGAAAGACCTGAATTCAAATCCCACTCAGGCCTTTATCAGCACTGTTGTGAGCTGAGCAAGTCACTTCACCTTGGTCAGCCTCAAGAGGATCAAATTAATTGTAGGAAAAGTGCCTTGCAGACCTTTAGAGTGCTAGATCAATGTGAGCTATCACTGTTTGCTTTGCTGAGCCACGATTTCCTCATCTCTAAAATGGGGGGTGTACTACTTAGACCTACTAGATCTTTTATGGGGAAAGTGCATAGTAAGTATAGAATGCCATACAAGTGTGAACTTTGACTACCTTCTAGGGCAGGCCTCCAGGCCTCAGGTTCCCCACTCCTGTTCTAGGGTCTTTCTTCTCTGGGCAAAGACATTTCACTTATGAAAATACATTTCACGTGTTCTTGTGATCAAGAAAGAATCAAGTGTTAAACAGTTTGTTCCCATTTCCAAATGCCTACCACTCCGTCTGCTTGGCTCCCAATAATAACTGTCTCTTAACAGAATGGGAAGGGGCTCGGTCAGTCACCTGGGCTTCTCTATGCAGGCACAAGGAGAAGACTGAAACTTCTGGAGATGGTCTCACCCTCCTCCCCATTACAGAAATGCCTTCTATCACATTCCATTTAAAGAAGAAAAAACCTTGTAATAAATATACATAGTTAAGCAAACAAATTTCCTCATTATTCATGTCGAGGCTTGTATGTCTCATTCTGCATCTTGAGTCCTTCACCTCTGGCAGGAGATGGGTAGCATTCTTCATCGTCATTCCTTTGAAATCATGGTTCCTGTAAGGTTATTGAAAGTCTCATGTGAGAGAACATCTATGAAGCCCTTCGATAAACCTGAAAATGTATATAAATGTTAAGTGTTCATTATTCTGAAATTAAATACCCTCTGAGAATGTTGAGGGGCTCTGGGTTCCTGGGACTAGCTACAGTGAGCCCTAGCATGCTAATCCTGGGACCTATGGAAATATCAGTTGACCTCTCAGTAGTTATGAGACTCAGTTGCTTTTTTGAGGGGAGGGGGGTTGTTTGTTTTGTTTTGTTTTGTTTTACTAGGCAATGGGGTTAAGTGATTTTCCCAGGGTCACACAGCTAGTAAGTGTCAAGTGTCTGAGGCCAGATTTGAACTCGGGTCCTGCTGACTCCAGGGCCAGTGTTCTATCCACTGTGCATCTAGCTGCCCTCTTTTTATGAGACTCAAATTGGATAAAAGCACTTTATCAGCTTTGAGATCTAGATAAATGTTAGCTATTAGCATTCAACCCAGAGGTGACCCTGGTGAAAGAGAGGTAGCTGGCTTCCATGTGGTTTCACCTGGGTTCAAGTGCTGCCTGTGAGAGATACTTACTTGTTCTGTGACCCTGAGATTTTTACTTACTTTGTTAAACACTCCCTAATTACGTTTTAATATAGTTTAGGCATCCTGGATGGTTTTGCTGCTGCAAGCAAGTTTGACCTCTCAGGTTTAGATGACATCCAAGGCCCTTTTCCAGCTCTGAACCTGAATCTTAAGTCAATTTACCCTAAGAGTTATTAGGGAAGGAATAGAGATTCATTGAATTTAAGTTGTTTTTCTTCACTGTCAACTGGCAGTCTTGAGAACTAAACCCTCATTTGGGTCTCTCCTGTAAGGTTTTTTCTTCCAAGTTAGCTTTGACTATACTAACTATCTATCTCCCACTTCCGGTCTTCCTTCACAGGGTCAGGTACGGTTGTCCAAGAAAATGATTGATCCAGAGAAGCCACAGCTGGGGATGATTGACCGGTGGTACCACCCGAACTGCTTCGTCAAATGCCGAGATGAACTGGGATTCCTGCCTCAGTACAGTGCTAGCCAGTTCAAAGGATTCAGTATCCTGCAGCCAGAAGACAAGGAAGCCCTCAAGAAACAGCTCCCAGCAGTCAAGACTGAGGGGTGGGTAAGGGGAGGGCACTGGAGAGCTGTAGTCATTTCAACAGCCCTGGGCTGTGGAGTTTAGACAGGGGCCTGAGTTGGTGAGGCTAGTGATAGCAGCCAAGGCCTGGCTTTAAAGTCCAGAAAGTTAGGATGAAGTCATGCAAAATATGATGTAAAGAGTATTTCTTCTCCCTTTTTTCCCCATCTTGTATAGTAAGTATACCTTCAATGTACTTCAGGAGCTTTTAACGATCATCCAATCAATCA
This sequence comes from Phascolarctos cinereus, assembly GCF_003287225.1. Taxonomy (NCBI): domain Eukaryota; kingdom Metazoa; phylum Chordata; class Mammalia; order Diprotodontia; family Phascolarctidae; genus Phascolarctos; species Phascolarctos cinereus. The sequence continues at coordinate 352,693,709 of NW_027555958.1, forward strand.
ACAAACATTTAATTGGGTGATCCCTACGTGTTAGGCCCTCTGCTAGGCCTGAAGAAGGCCCAAGAGACAGGAGGGCTTGTGTCATGTGTGAGGAACAGCAAAAGAACCAGTTTGGCTGGACCCCAGTAGATATGATAAGAGATGTGATAGCTAATAAAACGGGAAAGGTAGGATGGGGCCACATTATGAAGGACTTTAAATGCCAAACAGATGAGTTTATGTTTGATCCCAGAGGCAGTGGTAGTGGTTTATTGAGCCCAGTACACAGGGTGGAATTGGTGCAGAGAATCATGGTAGGGAGACCCATTAGGGGATTGTGGGGTAGTCTAGGCAAGAGCTGATGAGGGCATAAGTTTGGGGTTAGTGGTCATGTAAGTAGGGAGAAGAGGGCTCACAGAAGAGATGTCCTGGAGAGAGAAATGTCAAGATGTGGCCTTAATTGAATATTGTAGATGAGGGGGAGTAAGTATTTGAAAATTACCATGAAGTTACTAACTTGGGTGACTGGAAGGATGATAGTACCCCTACAGAAATAAGGAGATTTGGAAGAAGTAGGTTTTTGCAAAACCAGAGCCACTTCCTTCACTAAGCATTTTTTTTGAGCACCTCCTGTGTAAGGGATTGTGCCAGCCAGCCACTTGTGCTACAGATAGATACCCAGTCAGAGATCCTGCTTTCAAGAAGCTTGATCCCTAATAGGGAGAGAAGACACAGGCACAAATAACTGGAACAGAGAAGGGTAGAATACATACTGACCCATTGTCCAGTGAACTTACTGGAAAGAAGTCTGAGCTGGTAGAATGGCAGCAGTTTCCTTGCCAGGACAAAGAATTCTCTTGGCTGTGCTCTAGCATTGTGCTAGGGCTATATTATAGTAGATTATCTCTGTCCATGTTCCCACCTGCTGGATTCAACAGGCTAGGGGACGAAACTTGGATTCTGGCCTCTACTTTACCATTGACCAGCCATCATTCTCCCTCCTCTCATTTCCACGAATATCATAAGAAAAGGAAACTGCTCTCTGCTTTAGGGGGTGATGGATTTAAAGGGCAAGACCGATTTTCCCAGTGTATGTGGAGTATAGCCATACAGTGAAATTTGTGTGACATAAAATCAGACATTGAACAGCATAAATCCTCCAGGCATCACCACTTCTTTACAGAGGAGCTTCAGTGTATAGAAGTTTTTTAACTGGCATAAATATGGAATTGATGTGCTTTCGGCCTCTGCAGCTCCTGATTATGCTGCTGATGTCACTTAGGAATAGATGGTAAAAGTCATGCTGGTGTGATTTCCATCCCTCACTTTCCATCTATGTTTTACACATAGCATTATAGGTGTACACCTGGAAAAAACCTTAGAAATCCTTTATTCCCACCCTCTCTATTTTGTGGATGAGGAACCTGAGGCAAAAAGATGAGAAATAATTGGCTGACTGCCTGGCACTCAATCCTCTTTCTTGGTCAACAACTTTTTGTAGCTTCATTTTGCTTGCCATGCATAACACCACTGATACAGGACTGAGTTCTTGTGTCTGGGTGTTTTGTGGCTTGAGCTTCCTGTTTTCTCTGTTGCTTTATGCGAATTCTGGCTTTCTCTTCTGGGCATCTGAGAATACTGAAAGAAAATGTATCTATATTTTAATTTAGAAGTTGGTCTTGGCAAGGAAGGATGGTATTAAACATAGCAAACATTTATATAGGACTTCATTACACATGATTTGAATCCTCACAACAGCCTTTTAGAGAAGTGCTGCAAGTGTTATTGTTCCCCTTTTTTGTAAGGAAACTAGGGGCTGAGAGGTTAAGTGATCTGCCCACGTCTCTTGCCTGATGGGAGACTTGAACCCAGGTCTTTCTAAGTCCAGTACATTCTTCACTAACTAAAAACAGGCCATCACCACTACCCCCACACCCCCCAGAAGAATCCAAAGATTATCCAGATGTCGTATGGAACAAGTTACAGGCCATTGCAGTCGTGTGAATTAGCATTTGATGTTCTGTTTTTGGCTTTTCCTCCCAAGGGCCTGTATCCCTTTCAGAATGGAAAGAGAATGCTGTGGTTTGGGGGAGGTCTTCTCATGTGCCCATGTCTCTTTTCAGGAAGAGGAAAGGAGACAATGTAGATGGAGGTGACATAGCCAGGAAGAAGGCCAAGAAGGAAAAGGACAAAGAAACAAAGCAGGAGAAGCTCTTCAAGGTTAGCACTTTTATTTAATCCATGGTTCCCTCCTTTCCTCTCCCCAAAGTGTGGGTGACAGTTTTCAATCTGACCCTCCTCTTTTTTTAGGAAAGCCTTCCCAGGAGAAGCAAAGCCCACTTTCCTTAGCCTAGACCTGTCCCACTAGTGAGCCAGACACACTTCTGCTGTGGGCATGTGTCTGTTAGAACAAGACTTGGAGAAGGGGTGCTTCTCAGCAAGCGTGGAGGGGCTTCCGTGTCTTCCACAGTCTGGCTTGTGTCTGGCTACCCACCTATCCACATGGGAAGTGAGCTTCACATAAGGGCCTCTCAGAGGGAGACATTTGAGGAGGAAGACAAATTGGGAGCTGCAAAAGAAAGCTAATCGTTGTTATTGACCCGAACCAGCCACCATGGTTCTGTTTTTAATTCGCTGTCTGTCAAAGCATGTTAAGAAAGTCTCCAGAAGGAGCTTAATGTGAGACTTGGATGCAGCAGTGCTAAGTCCCAGTATGTCATCTTGGTTGCCAGCCTTTTGCGAGGCACCTGCTTGGGCACTGAATGTTTCTTTAGCCTCGTGATTTTGGTGCTCAAGGCCTAACAGAAGTAATGTTTTACCTGGCTTCAGCACTTCCATAAAAATGAAAAACTTAGTGTGCACACTTCCAAAATATATTTTTTTAATTTGGTACAACCTTCAGTTAGGCTGTGGTGCAAGCTGGCTTTTATGCTGAGAGTTTTGTGTTGGTTTGCTTTTTCTTACTCAATGACTTGGGAGATTCTGCTGGGGGAGGGAGGAAGGGAGAACCCGCTTGTTGATTATGCAGAAGGCCTTTCCTGTTCCCCAGAGGCTAGAGTTTTCCTTTTCTGAGATCACCTTTCATGGACTCTATAGATCTTTTACTCACCTGGTTATTTACAAGTTTGTCTCCCCCATTACAACGTAAGCGCTTGGAGAGGAGGCACATAGTTAAGTACTTAAAGCTGCTGACTGGTAGATTCCTAGAGTATGTCTGTGCTTGTCACAGGCCTAGCATGTATTAAGTACTTAATAAATGCTTATTTCCTTCCTTTATACTCTTCAGTGCATTATAACTCATTGTCAAAATACCCATCCCTGTGGTCTTCAGATTTCTAGGAAATGGAAAGTGGAAAAAGTTTAAAGACCCCTATACTATTCCCTTATGGGAATAGGGTCAGTAGCTTTTTGGATAATGGTGATGTCATCTGTGTCCCCAGGGTTATACAGCTGGGTACCACTAATTTATAGGAATCACAATTTCAAGGCTGTCTTGGAGCAATATTTACATTTTCTTATAGAAAATTCTCAGAATTGGGAGGGTTAGGTGAGGTTTGAGTAGAAACTAGTAAGATAGACTAGCTTCTTAGGGACCTATAGGGGTGGCTCCATGGGCATACTGTTGAGTTGAGTGGGCAGGAAGTAGAGGAATGATTTGTTAATTAAGAAATAGCTTAAAGCTAGGGAACTAAAAGTAGGAAAGCCTTCTTTTAATAATAGCAATTTATATTTTTATAATGTGTCAAACTTCTCAAAGCTCTGCTTGTACAATGGGATGGAGAGATATTTAAGTCTTATATTTTTTTAAGTACTGAAAATGCAAATAGGGGCAGCTAGGTAGCAAAGTGGATAGAGCACTGGCCCTGAAGTCAGGAGGACCTGAGTTCAAATGTGGCCTCAGACCAAGTACTTGACACTTGTTAGCTGTGTGACCCTGGACAAGTCACTTCACCCCAGTTGCCTAGAAAAAGAAAGAAAATACAAATAGTAAATTTAGCAAGACATCCCCTGTTCTCAAGGAGCTCACATTCTACTTGGGGAGTAGATAACCCATAGGAGAGTTTAGCTGTTGATCAGATAAAAAGGCCCAGGGAGGTCCTTAGGGTACATACTAATTATTATCCCCATTTTGAGTAATGTTCTCAAACAGGGCAAGACAGAAACTAGAACCCTAGGTGCCTGACTCCCAGGTCTGCCTAATATTTCATTATACCAGGTGTTCAAATATTTCAATATAACAGGGGCCACTCCTTCCTTATGGATTAATATTGGGAATGATCTTAACTTTTTTTTTTGTCAGCAGCCCAACAGAGCACATTAAAATTCACAAATTTGTAATTGTTTGGTAAAATATTGTCTTAATGGGGATAGAGTGATGAGAGTTTTTACAAATTTTGTGGGTAGACCAAAAAGAAAGATGTATTTTTAATACTAACAGGTGATTTAGCTTTGGTTTGTATCAGCAGTCCTTAAACCATAGCCCTCTAGCTACATGACACTTTTTCATATATAGAAGCAACTAGGTGGCACAGTGGATAGAGGGCTGGGCTGGAGGAAGGAAGACCTGAGTTTGAATCCAGCCTCAGATATTTTGTAGCTGTGTGACCCTGGGCAAGTCACTTAACTTCTGTGCCTCCATTTCCTCAACCATAAAATACCTCCGGTCTCTAATATGCTTTCTATATGTTTTCAATATATAGATGGCCCTGCCTCACAAAAGACATAATGGAGCTTTAGTCAAAATAATCACTGATAAGAAGGGATGGGATCTTAATGAGAAATCCATGGAGAGTGGTTGAGTTAGAGTTTTTTGAGGGGTGGGGAGGACAACACCTAGAAACTGAGATGGGCTGATTTGAATCATGAAAATTATGTGAAAAGTAAACCAGAATTCTTCTCTGTAGTCTTAATGTTACTTCTTAAAACTTAGTGCAGACTTACAAGACTATAGCTTTCAGAACAAATACTAATCTATACCAATAAGGTCACAGGTTCTAGGCCTTCCTCCTGCCCCACCCCCCCAAAGATCAGTTGAAGCCTGAATAAGAGTGTGACCCCAAGACTAGAATTTGGCCTGGTGATTTGCCTACCTTCTAGAAGGGAATCAGGTCTTTGAGCTGCCTTGTCTACTCCAGGTACAGACGGAGCTTATCTGGAACATCAAAGATGAACTGAAGAAAGTCTGCTCTACGAATGATCTCAAGGAGCTGCTGATAGCCAACAAGCAGGAAGTGCCTTCTGGGGACTCTGCGGTGAGTAGACAGCTTATGCGTGGGTGGGTTTTACATTATATTTATTTATGAGGCCAGGTGTCCTTTATCTTACCCAAGCTCCAAGTGCAGCCATTCTTCACCAGCCCAAGCTTAATACTGATTGGTGTGGCAGCTAATTTAACCGCTCTGGTTCTCTTCCCTTCCGAATATAGCCTGGTGGGCTCACCCCCACCCCTTCTGGGGGCTCTTGGTACTGACACTCGATGAGCCATAATTCTGCTTCAGCTCAGAACTCCCAAGCTAAGTGATCTATCAGCCTCAGCCTCACCAGTAATAGGTTGCACCATGCCCCTCTGCTCCCCTGCTAACTGATAGTTTTATTCACTCCAAGCATTTATTGAGTCCAGGCACTCCACTAGGGATCAAAACAAAATGAAACTCCCTGCTCTTATTCTACATTTGGTGATATCCATGTATTGACATCTGGCTTTGAATTGGATTATTTTTTATTTTATTGATTTTTTTTTCCCTAATGCATGGTGGCTACTGCTGTCTACACCAGTGGTGTCAGACTGTTACAGAAAGGGGTCTCCCCTGCATGTTGACTTAGAAAACTATAAATTAACATTATCTATGTTGTATTGTGTCTTTATTTTGTTGAGTATTTCCCAGTTAGATTTTAATCTGGTTTGGGAGCATTGGGTAGTTTTGCTGGCTGGCTAGGTTTGACTCCCCAGTCTACACCATAGAATATCTTAGAGTTCCCAAGTTAGTCTGGGAATGAAGCTGCTGTTCTTGCTCAGGAGATGTCGGAGTGTAGAGGGGTCCATTTCCCATCATGGCAGGAGCCACTTTGACCTTCAGATATGTTACTGAGGGTCCTTCATGCACTTGTGCAGGAGTGAAGGGTAGAATTACATAAATAACATTGCCCTTCGTCCCCAAAATAGAAGCTGATCCCATGCTTTCATTTGCTCTGGGAGTAAGACAGTGGCAGTGATGTATATTCAGTGATTTGATACTTTAGCAAGATCCTTTAGTTTTCTATCCCACTAACAGGCTACTATGTTGCTTAGCAAAGAAGCTTAGGGGACTGGACCTAAGTACCCCAAAACTTATCTAACAGAAGAGTCAGAAAATGTCAATGCTAGATGAATATATGGATATACATGTATGTTCGTATATATCCATAAGAATACATTTTATATTTGTACACACGTGTGTGCGCGCGCGTACACACACACACACACACACACACACACACACACACACACACACACACACACAGAAAAACACACACCCAGTATATGGATAGAGGGACCACCTTGGTGGGTATTTGTTTTTTCTCTCTGCACACCCATCCTTTTTAGCCAAGGAATGGAGCCTTAGTGTTGTCCTGGACTCTTCACTCTCCCACACTTCATATCCCCTCGCTTATCAGATGTTGCCATTTTACCTCCAATATTTCACACTCTTCCTGCACTTTACTCACAGTTCCCACCCTTAATCACTTCTCACGTGAGAGCCTCCTAATTGGCTTCCCTACCTCCCCTCTCCAGTCATCCTTTGTCATACTAGTGTCAGTGGGATTTTTCCTGAATTACAGGTGACTTCCTCCTCAATAAATTCCAGTGGCTTCTTGTTGCCTCTAGAATCCAATATAGACTGAACTGAGGTTCAGCCACTAAAGCCTTTCAGAATGTAGCCCCAGTCTACCTTTCCAACTTTATTTTACGTTACTCTCTCTCTCACACTGCTGTCTATGCAAACTCTCCACTTTGCTTCCTTAAACCAGACATTCCCATCTCCTGAACACGCCTTTTCACTAGCCCTCTCTTCATGTACAGAATGCACTCCCACTTCAGCTGCACCGCTTAGGAAGGATCCTGTGTTTACTTTAAAATTCATTTCAAGCTTCACTTTCCACATGAAGCTTTTCCTGGTTCCCCCAGCTTTTAGTGACCTTACTCCTAAAAAAGTTTTCATTGTATATGTTTGTGTATAGACTGTCTCCCCGATAGGATGTAAGCTCCTTGAGGGCAGAAATGGTTTCATTTTTGTCTTCTATCCCTAATGCTTAGCACAGTGCCTGAAATAGGTGCTTAATAAATGCTTATTAATTGTCCACATCTTTCCAACTCGTAGTAGACTGTTGCATTTTTCTCTCTTCTCAACCTTCTCCATAGTTCTCTGACTGTTGGGTTTGTTTGTTCCTTTTCTCACTGAAGATATTAGACAGAGTAGCCGATGGGATGGCTTTTGGAGCGCTTCTCCCCTGTGAGGAGTGCAAAGGACAGTTTGTCTTCAAGAGTGATGCATACTATTGCACTGGAGACATTACTGCCTGGACCAAGTGCGTTGCCAAGACACAGACTCCCAGCCGGCAGGAGTGGATCATCCCCAAAGTAAGTGGGCAGACTCAGCTTTTGAGGGCTGGAGAGGACTCATGAGCTTGCTCCTTAGCCCCCTGCTACTGAGGCCACTGGACAACAGGTCCAGTATCTTCTGTATGAGTGTGTGTGTGTGTGTGTGTGTGTGTGTGTGTGTGTGTATGTGTGTGTGTGTATGTATGTATGTATGTATGTATGATCATCTTTTTTTACATCACCTTTATTTCCCAAATTATCCCTCCCCCTGCATTACCCAGAATAAATTACAAAGAGGGAACAAAGCAATTCAGCAAAACTAACCACGTATCAACCATATCTGACGGTGTATAGAGCACCCCAGAAGCCTTAGTGTCACTTTCAGCTTTAATAGTCTCCTGTCTTTTCGAAGAGGGGAGGAATTTGCCTTTGCATCTCTCTTTTCAGGAGCCAAGCTTGAGCTACACTTTTTCAGTCTTTTCAACAGTTAGCTATTTTCTAAACTTACATGGATCTCAGGCCCGTGTTTGTATATATGAAACATTGTATGCTTGCCTCCCGAACCTTCCTTTGAGAATAGTTAATTGCCTTTTGTTGTTCAGTCATGTCCCAGTCTTCATGATTCCATGGACCATGGGGTTTTCTTGGCAAAGATACTAAAATGGTTTGCCATTTCCTTCTCCGGTTCTTAATACAGGTGTGGTTTGAGTGACTTGCCCAGGTCAGATTTGAGCTCTAGTGTTTCTGACTCCAGGTCCAGTGGTCTTACCCACTGTGCCACCTAGCTGCCTTCATTTAACTGCCTAGTCTTATTTATAGTGTAGGCCAAACTACAGTGATCAAGAAGTTTTTTTCAAAAAGCTTTCTTTTTTTAATGTAGAACTATTAGAAAATTACTGCTTAATTCCTGGGATAAAGGTTGAATAAATTTGGAAACTGCCCATTTTTTTTCCCTTTTCATTTTGTTTTTCAGTTAACAAGCATTTATTTTCTTTTCCTCACATCTTCTACTCTTATTGGGGAGTGGAGGGGAAACCAGGAAAAACAAAACCCTACTAATATGTATTGTCAAGCAAAACAGATTGCCACGTTGGCCATATGCCTGTCTCATTCTGCCTCTTGAGTCCATCTCTGTTTGAGGGTCATCATCAGTCCTCTGTAGCAAAGAAAAAAATGTTAATGCTCTACTCTGCATGTATGGTTTCAAATGTACCAGAAAGAAGTTATTTTAAATCACTATCAAGCATTTTTATCTTGAAGAGAGAGATATCCAAACTGGCGTAGTTCTCCTACTTTTCCCCATGCCCTCCACTATGACTCTGCCTCAACACAATTTTAGGTAACAATTACAGGAATCTTGAACCAGGAAAATATTAAAATACATGAAAATGCAGTTTGGGTTAATTAACATTGCAGAATTGTCCTGGACCACTCCCTGACAAGGGTTTGTGGGACAGCAATAGAGAGAGTCTTTTCTGAGTTGGAGCTGCAGGGGTGCCTCCATTTTCTTGGAATAGAGGACATTTGATTGGATCCTTTCGGGGTAGAGAAGGCAGTGATGTGAATAAGACCAGAGTTATTCTTTGTTCAAAGGTTGGTTACCACCTTTAACCATTTCCCTGAGAAAAACTTTTTTGACCTTGATTGCCAGTCACACCTACCTTTACCGGCCTTGTCCCTGGAGACCGGAAAGGGCTTTAGAAAAGAAATATTATTTCTTAATACTTACAGTTTTAACAAAATGGAGGTTTTAAACGTTTCTGTATCTGGAATCAGGGTTGGTCATTGTATTGATCCGAGTTCTTGTTTGTATTTACAGTGTTGTCATCATGTAAGTTATTCACGTTTTGTTCACTCCACTCTGCATCAGTTCATACAAGTCATCATTTCTTGTGGCACAATAGTATTCTGTTATATTCCCATACCATAATTTATTCAGTTATTCCTCAGTAGATGGGCACCCCCTTTTTTTCTATTGCTTTCCCCTCACAAAAAAAGAACTGCTATAAATATTTATGCGTACTTGGGTCCTTTTCTTCTTTCTGGTAGTTAGTGACTTTGCGGGGCATGGCTCCAAATTGTTTTGCAGAATGACTGGACCAATTCACAGCTCTCCCAACACTGCATTAATGTGCTTGTTTTCCTGCAACTCCTTCAGCATTTGTCATGGAAACTAACAGTTTGAAATATGGCAGTAACTTGGGGGAAGACATGGGATACTGCCTTGTTCAGTTGACACACAGATGAAAGGAATAGCTAAAGCTTAGCATGGTGCCTGGCACATAGTAGGCTCTTAATACATATTTATTGAATTATTGCCCGGTATGACTAAATAAATTCAAAAAGGAAATTATGAAATTTAGGGGTCAGTATAAAGTTGCATTTGAGTTTAAAAATAACTGTACAAGTGCAGGAATGGAGAGACAAACCTTAATTTGTACCAAGAAAACTTGGGGTTAATGAGCTTACTATGAATCAACAAGGCCATGATGAGTAGAAAGCAAGCTTAAAATCTGCATTGAGAATAATAACTGCTTTTAACATGTGTAAAATGCTTCACAGAATGTTATTTCATCTGATCTGCACAGCAACCCCGTGAAAGAGGTACCACAGGCATTATTATCTCTATTTTAGTTTAGTTGAAGTGACTTTTCTGTGGTTGCCCCTATCAATTTACGTTGATAGAGAGAATTTCCTCTCTGGAAATTCCCCTACTATAAAGGCTTCAGTGAGACACGTCTCACCTGAGAAGCAGCCCACCTAAGTTGGCAAGATTCCTCACCAGAAGGTTTTTTTTGTTTGTTTTGTTTTTGTTTGTTTTTGGTGAGGCAATTGGGGTTAAGTGACTTGCCCAGGGTCACACAGCTACTAAGTGTGAAGTATCTGGTCTGAGACCAGATTTGAACTCAGGTCCTCCTGACTCCAGTGCCATTGTTCTGTCCACTACAACACCTAGCTTTCCCTCTCGCCAGAAGGTTGATGAATGTTTGGCCACCACAATTTACAAAGGCTAGTTTAAGGTACAGAGAGGTTGTGACCTGCTTTGATGGAGAGGACACATACAATGATAAAGTTACAGAACTTTATAATATATGTGTGATAAATGCTTAGGCAGATAGATGGCACAGTGGATAGAGGAGCCTGGAGTCAGGAAGACCCCAGTTCAAAGCCAGCCTTTGACACTAACTCTGTGACCCTGGACAAGTCATTTAACCCTGTTTACTTCAGTTTCCTCATCTGTAAAAATCATCTGGAAAAGGAAATGGCAAACCACTCCAGTATCTGCCCAAGAAAACCCCACATGGGGTCATAAAGAGTCAGACATGACTGAAATGACTAGACGACAACAAAAAGATAAGTGCTTAGAACAAAGGAAGGTACCGTCACTCTCCCATACTCTGAGTTGGTCAGACCACATCGTATTGAGCTCTGGACACCAGGTTTTAAGACATAAATCAAAAAGTCACCTAGGTGGTGGTCTCCACGCATGTTAGGGGACCAAAACTAGGATAGACTAAGTGATAGCTACCTAGGGTACCAAAGGTCACCAGAAAGTGTCAGGTGCAAGATTTGAGCTCAGGTTCTCTGACCCTACAGCCCTTTGTATGATGCTGCCTCCTATCATTGTACTGACTGGGGTTTTTCTGAGCAAAGACTACTTTTTTTTTTTAACATAAAGATTATAGTAATAATTTAGTGAAATAAGTCTGCTCCATCATGTTTTGCTATACATTGTTACCCTCCCAAGACAAAAGCCCGCATAAAAAAGATATATTCAGACATCAACAATACCTAAATGTTTCTAAGCTTTTCAGGGTGGTGCTGGCTTCTGACCTCCTTAAACTTCTGTTCCGTAGGAGTTCCGGGAAATCTCTTACCTCAGAAAATTTAAGTGCAAAAAGCAGGACCGAGTGTTCCCCCCAGAAGCTAATGCCCCAGCTTCAAAACCACTCCCCTCATCAGTGGCAACCCCTCCCACCGTGAACTCCTCAGCCCTACCAGGTGAGTGGCTAGGGATCTAGGACGGCCCTCTTGAGGCTCTTCTCCGGAGGCCCAGCAAATCAGCCTGGTTTAGCCACCTGCAAATTCCTTTACTATTTTTTTTAAGTCTTACTGTTTTGTTTTTTTCATTTGCAGCAGCTGGAAAGGAGCTGAGGGCGAGGCTGTATATAAGGTGTATGTTGGCCCAAAGCAGGGGGCCTTGTCACCTTTGACTTAGTTCATGAGGAGCATTGTTCTTCTGGGACCTCTGGAGAGGTCTTTCTGCTTCTTCTCTTGCTTCTCGGGATATGACAGTGCTAACTCCCTTACCCCCGCCCCCTTTCTAAGAGGTATCAGAAGACCATGGGAAGCTTTTTTATTGTCCTTCAGATAGAATGTCAGCTCCATGAGGGCAGTGTTGTCACTTTGTGCACACATCAAGTGTTTAATAAGTGCTTGTTGATTGGTTTTTGGATTTTGGAGACCCTGTGGTGCCTCCTAAAGCCTTTGGTTTATGTACTTTTGAGTCCAAAGTGTCCTACTGACCTTTTTGGGAAAACGGGGTACTATGTTAACCCTTGGTCTTTTTGTCAGGGAGGGTCTTCTGAGCCCCAGGGATTCTTTGGGGGGGATGCATAAGCTGTTATGGCCAAGTTGGTTACTTATTGGTGTTGATGAGAGACTCCAGAACATTGCCAGTGATTAGAAGACTGATCTGGCCCTTCCTCTGTCCCCACCGTGCCAGGTGAGGTCAAGTGGAGCCATTTCTTCTAGACTGACAGTTGCTTTGTCTACTTGGTGGATATTGGGGGTTTGGTCTCTGGTTGATTAGAGCACCATGTTGGTGGGGCTTATCTGCCTGGGCCTGCCTCCACAGTGTGATGATATTTTTGAAAGTGCTTTGCAAACCGTAAAGCACTATACAGGTGCTGGCTATTCTTTCCATTACCATCTTCCTCATCATTATTAATGATTTTTTCCTGGAGACCAGTGTTGCCAATTCCAGAAGTACTTAATCTCCTTTTAACCAGACACCCCTATCCCAGCCTGTACCAGATCTCCCCTCATCCTCTTGCTGGGCCTCTCCCCCCTTCTCACCATGCACGCCTCCCCCAGCACGGAGCCTGTGGACAGAACTTGGAAGCCCAAGTCCCCATGGCCTCTCTCTGGCTCTTTTCTCGGAGCTGGGAATCCCTTAATCAGGCAGCGTCTGTTTTCTTACTGTGACTTAACTCTTTTCAACTGGAATCTTTTCTTTCCCCAGACTCTTAGCTCTAATGAAGGGGGTGGTGTTTGTGGCCTGCACAAAGCTGGGTTGGTAACCAGTCTAGTTTAGTGTGAGGCTCCCTCTATTTTCCACAGTGTCTGATTTCTCTCCCATCCCTCCCCCACAGTCTGACTCCCCTGAGCAGTTGTGGTGTCATCTCTGCTTAATAGTTGTGTTTCTTTCCATCATAGACAAGCCATTGTCCAGCATGAAGATTCTGACTCTGGGGAAGCTCTCCAGAAACAAGGATGAAATGAAAGCCGCAATAGAAGAACTTGGGGGGAAGCTGACGGGGACAGCTAACAAAGCTTCCCTCTGCATTAGTACAAAAAGTGAGTTTGTCTTTGTGATTGTACTGTATTTCTAGAGCTCATGGAACCCTGGTCTTGAGAAGGGGGAGCTTTTACCAAAGCATTGTGTGTTTATGATGCACCATTTTGGGCCACACAGGGCTAGGTTCTACAGAAAAAGTGAGCCTTGGTCCTGCTTTTATTTTAGAGAGCTGACGGTCTAATTAGAAAACTAAAACTAAGGTAGTGAAACAATTGCAGAACAAAGAGGCAGGCCTCACCTTTCTCCATCTTCAGGGCCTGATAGCCAAGGCACTGTGACATTGCTCAACAGCATTGGGGTTCCCTGGGTGAGAAGAATCCTCTCCCCTCCTCACATCGTCCCCTTGAAATTGTTCCTTTTCATGTTTTACCTAGAGAGGTAATTGAGTGAGCCCAAGTAAGTGAAGAACCACAGGTTAAGTGGCAGGAGGGAAACCATATGACTGGTGTTCATGCATATCATTCCCTGAGTGTGCCAGCATGGCTTTGGGAGCTGTGTGGGTGAATTTGCTGTTTCATAGGCTTAAATATTTAGTCTGGAGTTATTTGTTTCTTTTCCCCAGATGCAAGCCATGTGGGAAATCAGGTTGTGTATACTTACTGCCTGGTCCAAGGAATTGCATTATCTGAAGTTTAAACGTAAAAAATATCATATGACTTTAAAATAACTACTTTTCTATAAATGGATGGAAGGGCTAAGCCAAAATGTGTACAGGGGGCCTGTGTAAAGCAAGAGCACAAGATTTTGACCTTTTCACTAGTTCCTAGTCACCTACGTTAATAGGAAGACAGGTATGGATTTGGACACAGAAAGTAGACAGGTGACAAATTGAAATTCTGAATCTTCCCTCTAAATCACTTCTTCAGTGATTATTTTGCTTCCTTTGTTTAATGCTGAGATGGACAAAGAACAGGTAAGAGCTAGAAGAGGACAAAGTGACATAGCTGATTCACGACCTGTCTTTCCCAATATTCCAGGGGATTAATGAAGTAAGAATCAGCTTCTCCCTCTGCCCCAGCTCTCACTCTCTGGGGTGTCTTTGGTAGTCTGGTCTAAAGCCTCTTAGTCTGGTTTGGGAAGTCTTTTTGGGTTTTTTTTTATGTAAAATTTTTAACACTGCTTTTAAATGCATGAAATAAAATCCATAGGATTACAAAGGAAGCTATTTCTATTAAACATAGTTATCAAAAATATTTTTAAAAATAAGTTTGTGAACCCTAATTTAACAGTACCTGCTAAGATTTTGTTTAAATTCATTAAATGCCAGGGCAGCTAGGTGGTGCGGTGGATAGAGCACTAGCCCTGGAGTCAGGAGAACCTGAGTTCAAATTCAGCCTCAGACATTTGACATTTACTAGCTGTGTGACCCTGGACAAGTCATTTAACCCAGTTGCCTAGCCCCCCAAAAAAATTTAAGAAAAAAATAAACTCATTAAATTCTTAGTATGTATTATAGAATCATAAATGTAAAGCTGGAAGTGAACTCTGAGGCCATCTGATTTGACTCTCATTTTACAGATGATGAAACTGAGGCCTAGAAAGATCAAATGATTTGTCCAAGGTCTTACATTGTCATTCATTTTTTAGTGTATCTGTCTCATCTCCTCTTAGGAGGAGGGACCATCTTTTACACATTATTCCCTCCATTCTCCGTGATGCCTCGAATGGTGTCTTGCCCACAGTTAGGTGTTCAGTGAACATTTGATGATACAAAGTGAACTTATTAAATTAGAAAAATAATTTAGGTGTTACTATAGTAATAAAAGTATTGAAGGAAAGGAAAGGAGTATAGGCGGGAGAAAGAGATTGAGATTTTTTAAAAGGGAGGGGGGCTAAGAACCACCCCCCTCATTTTACAGTTTTCTAATTGGGCCCTAGGGAGATTGATTTGTTCAGGGTCACACAGGTAGGAAGCACCGGTGGCAGGATTTGAACTCTGGTCCTGATTCCAGCATCTATGCCCTTTCTGTAATACAGTGTTGTTCATATTTTCCTTGGAATAATGTACCTTTATCCAGTGTAGTTTTCAATTTTGATCTCAACTAGCTTCTTATCTGTTTGAACAGAGGAGGTTGAGAAGATGAGTAAGAAGATGGAAGAGGTCAAAGAAGCCAATGTGCGCGTGGTTTCAGAGGATTTCCTCCAGGATGTCTCTGCTTCCAGCAAGAGCCTCCAGGAGCTGCTCTCTCTGCACACCTTGTCCTCCTGGGGTGCTGAAGTGAAGAAAGAACCTGTTGAAGGGAAGCCAGGAGGGAAGTCAGGTGTCTCTTCTTCCAAGAAGAGCAAAGGTCAAGTCAAGGAGGAGGAAGGTGAGTTCAGAGAGAGGCTTCCTCAGGGTCCTGCCCCTACACTGGCTTAGCTTGGCTGTCCTGGTGTCTAGGACCATGGTGGCTGGGCCGCTCTACTGGCTTCTCAATTTATGCACATAATTGCGTAGGGTTTTCTTAGCCTTGGCCTAGTGCCACCCAGCTGGGTCAGGTACCAATCTGTCATCACATAATTTGAGAGTTGGAAGGTTCCTCAGCAGCCATACAGTCTAGCCCATACTAGAAAGCTATCCCCACTACAGCATACCCAACATGTGGTTGGCCAGCCTCTTGAAGACCTCCAGGAGTAAGAACTCACCACCACCTGGGGGTAGTCCACTCTGCTTTGGGGCGGCTTTCATTGTTAAAAAGTGGCATGGGATATAAAAAATTAAAGGGTTAAAGAGGATTGTACAAGGAGAAGGAGAAAGGGAGATGGAGAGGTAGCATGGGGTAAATTCCCTCACATAAAAGAGGGAAGAAAAAGCTTTTACCATGGAGGGGAAGGGGGGGGAGGTGAGAGGGAATGAATGCATCTTACTCTCATGGGATTTGGCTTAAGAAGGGAATAGCATACACACTCAATTGGGTATGGAAATTGATATCTTACCCTACAGGAAAGTAGGGGGGAAAGGGATAAGAGAGTAGGGGGATGATAGAAGGGAGGGCAGACTGAGGGATGGGGTAATCAGAAGCAAACACTTTTGAGGAGAGACCGGGTCAGAGGAGAGAATAGAATAAATGGGGGGTGGGATAGGATGAGGAGAAACCATTTTTTACAACATGCCTATTATGGAAGTATTTTGCATGACTACACGTGTGTAATCTGTGTGGAGTTGCTTGCTCTCTCAATAAGGGTGGGCAGACAGGGAGGAAGGGAGAGAATTTGGAGCCTACCGTTTTAAAAACAAATGTTAAAAATTTGTTTTCACATGCAAGTAGGAAATATATGCAGGCAGTGAGGTATAGAAATCTATCCTGCCTTACAGGAAAATAAAAAGGGGTGGGTGATAGAAGGGAGGGCAGATCAGGGGAAGGGGTATTCAGAATGCACACCATTTTGGGTGGGGGGAGGGGAGAGATGGGGGAGAACTTTTGGAACTCAAGATCTTGTGGAAGTGAATGTTGAAAAGTAAATAATTTTTTTAAGAAGTGGCATCAGGTCTGAATTTGCCACTATGCTGTATACTTTCCATTCATTGCTCCTGGCCTACCCTTTGTGGCCAAATAGAGCAAATCTAAAGCCTGCTGTCCTTTCATCCAGCCTGCTCATGTCCAGTGCCTCCTACAGTCCAGTTCCAGCGCCCTTCACAGTCTTGGTTGCTCTCCTCTGGACACTGTCCAGCTTATCCATACCCTTCTCAGGAATTTGTTTTCATGTTAATGATACTGCAGCTCATTTTTTAAAGAAGGTCAGGGAGGGTTCAGGCACTTCCTTTTCCTAAAGCAGCCCCTCACTCATTACCTTTCTGTTTTTCCTTTGCAGGGACCAACAAATCAGAAAAGAAAATGAAATTAACACTAAAAGGTGGAGCAGCTGTGGATCCTGATTCTGGTGAGTGAAACTTAGAGGGCAGCAGAGCAGTCTTAAAGGGTTTTGATGTAGTGTTTGAGGAAGGGAAAATCTAAAAAGATTGCCTGAGAAATTACTTACTCTTGCGAATATGTGGTTATCTAACATTGTCTTAATTTTCCTCTCCCACCCCTCAGTAAGCGTGTAGGATAGATCTTGAATTGTAAGTTGGTGTAATTGAATTTAGTCAGTATCTGAGCCCTTTAGAGTATCCTGCCTAGGATTCTCCCTCTTCTTTCTTGGAGTGCATCCTTAATCCTGCGTGGCAAAGGAAAAGTTTAGTGTAAGGGGAAGAGTTCTGCGATCTAAAGGAATTGGATTCAAATTCTGGGTCTCCCATGTACTATTCCTGTGGCCCTGGGCAAGTCACTTTCATGTTCTCTCGGTCCCTGTTTTGTTTCCTCCTGTATAAATTTGCAGGAGTGCGGGGTTGGATTACATGACATGGCCTTTGAGGTCCAGTCCAGCTCTGTATCTGTGATTATTTCAAAAACGGCGTCTACTTTGCCTCTTTGATCAGGGCTTGAGGACTCGGCTCATGTACTTGAGAAAAATGGAAAAATCTTCAGTGCCACCCTCGGCCTTGTGGACATTGTTAAAGGCACCAACTCGTATTATAAGCTGCAGCTCCTGGAGGATGATCGCGAAGTCAGGTGGGTTCTTGGGGCAGGAGTGGGCACGGGTTAGAGCAGTTTTTGGAGTGCTGGGTTCAGTGAATGTTTCACAGAAACAGAGTCTGAGAGTGGGAAGTGACATCAGTGGCCTCCACCTGAACCGAGAGTCCTTCTACAGTGTCTCCCAAGAAGTGGTCACCTGGCCTCGTCTTCACTAACCTACTCAACTTGGAGGCCGTTCTCAACAGTTAGGGAGTTTGTCCTTCTGTCAAGCCTGAACATTCCTCTCTGGAACATCTGTTCTTTGTTCCTAGTTCTGCTCCCTGGGCCCAAGCAGAACAATCTTTTCCATACGACAGAGCTTCAGAAATCCAAAGATGTCTGTTGTTCCCTTCCTGATTCCCCTTCTGGCTAAACAGCTACACTTCATTCAATGTATCCATACTCTTATCCTGTAGAATTCTTGTCCTTGAGTTCCAAAGAGGACCTCTCCCACATTTCTGGAGGCCTTCCTCTGCATATTAATATTAATTATGTGGGGCTGTCCATTGAATAATAACAGCCAGCATTTATATAATGCTGAAGGCTTGCAAAGCCTTTGCTTTGTAAGGTATGAACTTCATTTCATCCTCACACAACAACCCTAAAAGGTAAGTGCTGTTTTCACCCCCATTTTACAAATGCAGAAACTGAGGCAAATAGGGTTAAGTGACTTGCCCAGGGTCCCGCATCTAGTAAGAGTCCAAGGCCAAATTCGAATTCAGGTACTCCTGACTCCAGGCTCAGTCATTTATCTACTGTGGCACCTCTCACTACATGATTGTCCCACTTCCTTTTCCAATTTTGCATTTCTTGGATGAAATCCTCTATGATTTTTTTTCCAGTAATCATTGTTGGTTAATATTCCATAGCCTATTAAACTCACTTTGTCTCCTTTACCTTCTGGGTCACTGTAGATTAGATTCTTTGAAGATGGTGTTTTTTCTTTTATACCATCACCAGAATAATGTCAGTGTTGAAATGATGGGCTCAATAATTTGAAACTGTGGTCAAAGAGCTATAAATTTGTGCATACCAGTTGATCTAGCAATACTACTACTAGTACTACTATAGTGTGTGTGTGTGTGTGTGTGTGTGTGTAGACATATAGTATGTACAGAGACAAAGAGATCATAGAAAAGGGAAAAGGACCTGTGTATATAAAAATATAGCAGCTCTTTTCATGGTGCAGGAATTGGAAATTGAGGGGTTGCCCGTCAGTTGGGGAATGGCTGAAAAAGTTGTAGTGTATGAATGTGATGGAATACTATTGTGCTATAAAAAATGATGAACAGACAGATTTCAGAGAATCCTGGGAAGACTCACATGAACTGATGCTGAGTGGTGAGCAGAACCGGGAGAATATTGTATGCAGTAGCAACCACATTGTGCAATGACCAACTTTGATAGACTTAATTCTTTTCAGCGATATAAGGATCTAAAAAACCCCAAAAGACTCATGATGGAAAATGCTGTCCATATCCAGAAAAAGAAAAACAGATTCTGAATGCAGATCGAAGCATACTATTTTCACCTTGTTTTTGTTTTTTCTTTCTCTTGGTTTTTGCCTTTTGTTCTGATGATTCTTTCACAAAATGACTAATGTGGAATTATGTTTAATATGATTGTACGTGGATGGCCAATATCAGATTATTTGCCGTTTTGGGGGAGGAGTGAGAGAGAAAAAAGCTTGGAACTCAATATCATATAAAATGTAATGTTGAAAACTTTCCTTACGTGTAATTGCAAAAAAAAAAAAAACACCAATTTTTGAAAAGCAAAAAAGAAATGAAAATGATGAGCTCATCCTGCTTGATAGGTTACACAGCTCAGGGGTGAGCCCAGGTCTTCCGACCCCCAAATCTAATGTTCCACACCATCCCCACGAATGGTTTCTATAACCAAAATAATCTCTTCTTAAGAGGATAGGAGTTTTTTCCTCTCCTGCAGTTGTGAATCATAAGGATGATCCATGGGCCAGAAAGGACAAGAGTTAACAGGTTCCAAGTACAGCTGTTGGGGGCCAGGAGCAAACTGTATTAATGTGCCTCAGGTTCAACAGTCTAACTTTTTGTCCTCAGTTTTCTTGTTTGGGAGGAAGGGGATAAAGGTTTGGTGGCAGGTTGTATGTATCTGTATCTGCGTGTAATGGTGGGTAGCACAGATGATACAGGCTACTTTGGGGTGGGGTTGATGGGGGAGCTCTCCTAGTGGTCAAGAATGACATTTCTTAGAAGGCCTTAGGCCAGCCTGACACAAATGGAAGTTTAACTCCCTCGTGCTGTCTTCAGGCCAGCAGCCCACACTAAACACAGCTTACCACTGAGCTTGGATAGAGCATTTATGGGGGAGTAAAGAGCCTGTGAACTTTCCGAAACTTTTAATTGTCCTTGGGTTTTTTGTTGCTGCTGCTGTTTAGTATTAAAGTTTCTTTGGAAAGTCTTTTCCTCTCAGTAGAAAAACACGTAACTAAATTTCAGGCCTTTTGACCATTTTTGTCTCTCCCTGCTCCTTACTCCAGGTACTGGATATTTAGATCTTGGGGCCGAGTGGGCACTGTGATTGGCAGCAATAAACTAGAACAGATGTCATCCAGGGAAGATGCCATTGATCATTTTTTGAAGTTATATGAGGAGAAAACGGGCAACTCCTGGCATTCCAGCAATTTCATTAAATATCCCAAGAAGTTCTATCCCCTGGAGATTGACTACGGGCAGGTAATCTAACACCCTTCCATCAAAAATAGTATGCCCTTCCTACAACTAGTGAAGGAAGGTCTTTGCTTTAAAGTTTTATAGGAAGAGACATGGGAGGGAAAGAATGTAATACTTTAATAAATCATTGGAGAGACTGACATTCCCCCCCCCCCACTTTACCTATTAGAAGAAAGCAGCTTCCCAGTTCAAAGTCCAGATAGAGAACTAAGGAGTCTGTCTGCCAGATTCCCTGACTTAAATTAAATCTGATGCCGATCTCTGGTTCACAAGGCCTTAAAAGTGCTTTTGTTCTCTTGCTTTCCAACAAGAGAGGAAAGAAAATCTTAAATTGGTGTTTTGGATCTCTCTCTTAATAGAAGATTGGTTGAAGATTGAGTATTCTTCTGTACCTCTCCATTTCTACTGGAAAGCTCTTAGTATTTTTTAAGGGCTTTTTGTTTTTATTTAAACATGCGTGTCTTTTTTAAATCATTCATTAAAAACTCTTTCTTTTGGCTGTGTGACCTTGGACAAAGCCTCTCAGTACCTCCAAGCAATGAATACTCTGAGACTTTTCAAACTGCTAGTGCAATTACTCCTTACTATGACCCTAATTGGGTTGATGGGGTCCATATACCAATAGAATTGAATGTCTGATGAATGGGAGGGAAAGTCATTTGAGAATTGCAGGTCAGTACCATTAGGACCTTCTTAGACCTTTCTCTCCTTACCCCTTAATCATTTGTCCAAAACCTATAGTGATCATTACAGTGTAAATATTAGAATATAATGTCCTTGAAGTCCAGGATTATTTTTGCTAGTGTAGATAGATGTTACTGGTTTGCAGTTCCTAAAGCATTGAGGTCTGTTTCCTTCCCTGCTTTCTTATCTGATTCCTCCACCCCTCCCCCAGGATGAAGAGGCTGTGAAGAAGCTGACTGTCAGTGCCGGCACCAAGTCGAAACTCCCCAAACCAGTTCAGAACCTTATCAAGATGATCTTTGATGTGGAGAGTATGAAAAAGGCCATGGTGGAATTCGAGGTTGTTGCATGTTGTTAACTTTGGCCAGCCCATTTGTTGACAATGTTGGAGGTATAAGGGGCTGCCAGAGGTAGTGGACAGAATACAGGCCTTTCTTTACTTGGCTTCAAGGCCTGCCTCTAGTCCTTACTGTTCACTTTCCCTCCTAGTGTATGAGGCAGTTCTCACACTGTAGGGAAAGGTTTTGGTGAAGGGAGCTTCCTCCTCTGGAAGTTACCTCTACACTGAAATCACAGGTCCTTACTCAGTCCTGTATTAGTGAGCTGGTTATTCCTTATTTTAGGTAAAGAGCCTGAAGCAAAATGGAGCTTTCCTTACCTTGCCTGTGAACAGTAACTGAATCCTTTTTCTGTATATGCTAATGTATTTTCCCACAGAGGGCAGTTTTAATATGAAACTATGTTGATGACTGATGGTTTAAGCTGCTTGGAGACACACCTGAGTTCCTCAGTCCTTTCCTTCCCTTTTTACCCCATCTCTCTCTCCCTATTTCCCTTTCCTGTCCCCTTCTAGCCTTTTTCTTTCCTTCAGAAATAAAATATTACTCTTTCTGTGGATAAGTTTGTAAGGGAGAAATGCTTAGTCTATTAAAGAAAATCACAAGTCTAAATTGCAGATTAGATCAGCCTTGAGAATAGCCAGTCACACATTTGTTCCCTTCCCCCATCAAAAGAAATTG
Source organism: Phascolarctos cinereus (assembly GCF_003287225.1). Classification (NCBI taxonomy): domain Eukaryota; kingdom Metazoa; phylum Chordata; class Mammalia; order Diprotodontia; family Phascolarctidae; genus Phascolarctos; species Phascolarctos cinereus. The sequence goes on from NW_027555958.1 coordinate 352,715,797, forward strand.
CAGTTTAGGCCAAGTGAATAATAGAAAAAATGGCTTTAATTTCTTTAGTGATGTGTCTTCCCAGTACACTGAACTGATTTGTATGTCATCTTATTGAAACGACCGTATTTACAAGATGGCATTGAAAGTGTTAGAGTAATTGCTCTCTTCCTGGCTCCCACCCTTTCCCCTCAAGTAGAAAGGAGGAGTCTGTCCTTGCTTCGAGATAGAAACTGATGTAACATTTGATGAAAGTTATTCTATGTCCTTTTCCGATGATAGTAACTTTTTTTTTGGACAGCCTGGAGACTTTTAGTAGCCCCTAAAGCAAATGATGAGTAGCAATATCCTTTTTTACAGAAGTCCTTAGGACTAGTTCTGTAAATTTGACGTTTATGGCCATATTCTTTGTTTCTGGTGGTAGACATCTTGTCAGACATAAGGGTCTTAGTATCTGTATCTCCATTCCAATTGGAAATTGAAATTGGAGGTGTGTCACTTAAGAGTTATTGGTATCATCCCCTAGCATTTTAGGGAAACCACTGCTAATGAAGTGAATCTCTCATCAGATTGACCTTCAGAAGATGCCACTGGGAAAGCTGAGCAAGAGGCAGATCCAGAATGCATATTCAATCCTCAGCGAGGTCCAGCAGGTAAGCATGAAGCAGGCTGCCATTGCACTCCACTGCACTCCCTCTCCTTTCATTCACCTTCATTCTCCAAGACATAGGAAGCATTTTATTGATCACTCAAGGCTTCAGTTGAGCCACACCCTTATAGAAGTCAGACTTTAATTTGGACCAGGAAGGGGGAAGTAGTAAGTAACTTTTTAACAACCTTCTCAGTTAATTTGTCTCAAGAAAGTTTAAGATGAAATTCAAGAGAAAGATAATCCTAAGAAATTTGGTAAACCTTTTTTTTTTTTTAGTTAAAAACTTTCTGGAGATTTTCATTTTCCCAGCCCATAAAAATGTTGGGTTTTTGCATGGGGTGTCCTTTTTTAAAGCTGCCATAAAAGACCTCCCATCATAGTCTTGACACCCTGCCCATCCTCAGCCCTAGATCCCTGGTACCATCCATCCTCTGTTCCTACTCCTGTGCTATCAAATACCATTGGAGGGAATCACATAACCACGACAACTAGATCAATTACAAATTTATGTTAGCTAATCTCAACCAGGCTCTCATGGCTACTCAAACCCTTTTATTTTCCTCTGTTGACTTTCTGTCACCATTCCAAATCATTCCAGAGCTTTTCTCTCCTTAGCCCACCCCATCCTCCCTCAGTTTATGATCTTGCCTTCTACTTTACTGAGAAAATGGCTACCATCCATCATGTATTCCTCCTGTTCTGCATCTTAAACTCCCCAATATATTCACCCATTCTTTTCTCCCTTGTGGAAGCCTCTGAGCGAAAGCTGTCCCTTCTCCTTGTCAAGGCCAACTGATATCTTACCTCTTAAACTTATCCCTCTTCTAGACTTCCCTTTTTCTGTTAAGGGCACAGCTACCTTCTAGTTTGTATCCACAGTCATCCGTGACTCATCCCTCTCCTCCACCTGCATGTCTACATTGCTCATATCTCACGCAGCCCCCTAGTTCAGGCTGTCATCACCCCTGGCCTCCTGTAATAATGCCAGTCTCTCCTCTCTCTGGTCCATCTTCATTACAGGCTAGATAATATATCCCTAAAACATAGAGCTGACCATATCACTCGCCCTGCTCCAAAAATTTAGTACATTTAGTTCTTCCTCTCAGCTTAGCATTTAAGACCCATGACAGTCTGACTCCCACCTACCTTTCCAGACTTGCCTAAATATTACTCCGCCTTCATGCTCTCTGCATTCAGCTGAACTGAACTACTTACTGGCTTCTCCATGAATGTGACATTCCGTCTTCCACCTCTTCATTCACACAAGCTGTCTCCATTCTCTCCCACCCACTACCCCTCACTCCTTAATTCCTGGGAAAGAACAAATTCACTCTTTATCTCTTGGAATCTTTGCTTTTCCTTCAAGGATCAATTTCAGATCTCCCGAGTTGTTACTGCTCTCTCTCTTCCTTTAAATTATCTTATGTTTAGCTATCTGTACATTTTATGTGTTCCAGGAGAGTGGAAGTTCCTCAAGGGCAGGCACTGTTTTCATTTTTTCATCTTTGTATCTCAGCACCTAGCATAGTGCCTTGCATGTGGTAAGTTCTTAGTAGGTGGCTGTTGAATTGAGCTGAACTAAAGGTGGAAAATACAGCTTGCAGTTAAGTCACAAACTCTGTATAAAACTTATCTCCTCTCTGGTGCCTGCTGTGAATGGGCCACACATAGCTTTTATTCTCACCCTTGTAAAGGGGAAAATATGCCTATCTCAGTGGATCCAGCCCCAGGAAAGGGCAGGGACATTTTAGGGAGATAAGATTCTGGTAATCTGGTGGAGAGGATTCACTGCAAGTTCATGTTTAGACCGGAGTGCTTCCTCTCAATGGTATCTTTCCTTAATGCTAAGGATAGTGCTGTCTTCCCATTGTGAGTCAGGGCAGGGAGTCACTGCCCACCACATCCCAGGTTCATTGAACCTTTGGCTGCCAGAGGGTCTCTTCCCCTGGTGACCCAGCTTTTATTCATTTAGCAAGACTTTGTACACATTCCACCAAACAGATCTCTGTCAGAGGACGGCCAGGTTGCAAGTGCAGTACAAGGCTTGCTTTAGACAACCAGTTACCTAAGTGAGAAGGTAAGCAGAGACTGAATAGAAGCTATTTAAAATGTACCTTCTGGGCATGTGAGAGCAGTGGATTTGGCTGTTTTTTTTCCCTAGAAACCAACTTTTACAAAAATGTCCAGTCCTCCATATTCATTAATAGTACTGTTAACACTTTCTCTCGAGTACTGGTTTTAAAAACAACCCAAATGTCCTCAGTAACACAGTATATGGAAGGTTAGTTTCTACATGGAGTCTTAGCTGCTTCCCATAATCATCATGCCCTCCACTTAGACCCGTCTGGGATAATATACTTTTATGTTATGTTCTTCCACTCGGGGAGGTAGAGAAATATGGCAGTGGGCGCTTAATAATCACCTCCCTTCCCCTTTCTCATTCTTAACTATGTGTTACCTCCCTTTCTGGTGTCTTGTCCTGCAGGTGGTGTCCCAGGGTGGCAGTGACTCTCAGATTCTGGACCTCTCCAATCGCTTCTATACTCTGATCCCCCATGACTTTGGAATGAAGAAGCCCCCACTCCTGAACAACATTGATTGTGTGCAGGTAAGGAAGAAAAATCCTGGGCAGGCAGGGTGGAGAAGGCTGCCAACCCATAGTCCTTGGCACCCTCCTCCCCTACCTCCCAACACCCATCACCTCTTCTCAAGTATCACTGCAGAGACATCTTAGCACTTAGATAAATGCTTTCTGAAATAAGATGTAGATGGAGTTACTTACTGGCACATCAGACTCCACCTACTCATAAAGAATTGGCTGAAGGGAGAGTTAAACTTGTCTGGCTCTCTTGCCTTCCAAGACTGATCTTCAAAAAAAAACAGTATATCTTAGGTATATGGCATGTGAATGAATCGTACCCACTAGAGACCAGAAATCACAGGTAGAGGAAAAGATATTTCTTTCTTCCTCCATCTCTTTTGCCTAGCAGTAATGTGGAAAACATTCCCTCCAAGTAGAAGGGCAGCCAATCAGCAAGCATTTATTAAGCATCAACTGTGCCAGAGTCTGAGCAAAGCCTTAAGTGCCTACTGTGTGCCAGGAATTGGCAAGGAGCTTGTTGAAATCACCTTCTGATTGTTCTCCCTGCCTCAACTTTCTCCTCTTCAATCTGTTTACTGCTGGGATGCCAAAGTGATTTTATTAATGCCTAGATCTGACCATGTCGCACACACCCATACTAAATGAACCCCAGTGGCTCCCTGTTAGTTCCAGGATCAAATAGAAAAACTTATTAGGCATCTCAAGCTCTTCATAATCTGGCTCCTTCCTACCTTGCCAGTCATCTTACCCCCTTTATTCCCTTAATACATGCTACAGTCCATCAATGCTGGCCTGCTTAACATTTTTTGCACAAGACTCTTATTTCTCATCTCCATGCCTTTGCATTCGGCTGTGCCCCATTCTGCAAATGCTTTCCCTCCTCACCCCTGCCTCTTAGCTTCCCTTGTTTTCATCAAATTTAGCTCCAATCCCACTGGACTCCCCAGCTGCTAGTGCATTCCCTTCTGAGATTACTTTCTGTCCACTCTGTATAAATCTTATATAAACCTATCTGTATGCCTGCTGTCTCCCACTTAGAATGTAAGCCTGTGGAAGGCAAGAACTATTTTCACCCTTCTTGGTATCCCTGGCACTTCACAGTGCCTGGCACAGAGTGAACTCAAGTAAGTTAATCCTTGCTGACTGACTTGAATGACCAGAATTAGTCACGTTAGTGGTGACCCCTTTTTTTAGTTCTCCTTCCCCATCTTCTTATACCATCAAGGTATGTAGCATTTTCCCTTGGGGAGTTGTAGCATACTGTTTTCTGTGCAGGACAAGGTCAGACCCTAAGTTATCTTCCACACCTATTAAGGTTTGGATGGAAACTCAGCATCTGACCCATTTTTGATTCTCCAGGCCAAAGTAGAGATGCTAGACAACCTACTGGACATTGAAGTGGCCTATAGTCTACTCCGTGGTGGGTCTGAAGATGGCAGCAAGGATCCCATTGATGTTAACTATGAGAAGCTTAAAACTGATATTAAGGTAACAGGTATCTCTTTCTTTTGCTAAAGGGACTGGACGTTTGACTATATCATAACCTAGCCTGTCTCAGCAGTTGGAAAAATAGTTTCTCTTTACAGATTCAGCTCCCAAGCCATAATTAACCTTTAGAGAAACCTGGAGTCCAGATCCGTGAATAGATTTCATAGGGTTTGTGAACTTAGGAGGGAAGAAGTGTCTGTATTTTCACTAACCTATAAAGGAAACTTAGCATTTTCTTCAGTTTATTTAATAAAAACATTATTTTGAGAAAGGGTCCATAAGCTTCACCAGGCTATCAAAGGGGCCCATGACCCCCAGAATGTCCTGATTTAGAGGGATCTTTAAGGTGCTAGCTATTTCAAGGAAATTTTTTGCTTTATTTGGTCCAGAGTAACAGTTATAAGTCTTTTTGTCTTTTTTAATTTGGTCTCCCTATCTTATCCAGTTTAGAACTGCAACAGATACTTAGGGCCACATAGGCACAACTGAGTAGTTGATTCAACTGCCTCCATCTCTGACTTGGATTGACCCACACCATCCCCTGGTACGTGGCAGCCCCAGTCTCACCATGTTGGTGCTGACCTGTGGGCACATGATTGGCTTAACTCATTGCAGCTTAGCTGTAGCAGTCCATCATGCCTAGGTGTTTAACTTCTAAAAGACATACACCTGTGTCTAGTTTTAAGAACTCTGGAAAAAAAATGTCCTTGGAAATCTGGTGGCTCTTATATTAGCTCAGGTGGCAGGTATAGCAGACCTGCCAGTTGATAGGATTCTTTCTTTGGAAAAAAAAAATGGCAGGTATAGACAGTCTTAAAAGTGACATGTGATTCAGCCCTACGTAGGCTAGAAACAGAGCCGGAAAGACCATTGGCCCTAGAGTCAGGACCTGGGTTCCAATCTCATATCCCTCCTACTTATTACCTTTGTGACATTGGGCAAGTTAGTAAAGCTCATTGAGCTTCAATATCTGTGTCTGAAAAGAAGGATTGGACTAGATGCTTCTGAGATCCTTTCCTGCTCTTTCCTCTGAGCTCATTTCTGTTCTTTACTCCAATCCAAACTTGCTGTGACCTTGAATCAGATAACATCACCTGTGCATTATCTTTTTGTCCATACACTGAAATATAGTACTGCCCTTTTCACAGGACTCTTTTAAGAGGAATGTTAGGGTGATGGTGTTACATTTTTAGAGTGTCAGGGCTGGGACTAGAACCTAGCAATCCGTACAGGCCAGCCAATTCCTCTTCACCCGTGGCCTCCCAGTAAATTGGCCTACTTCCCAAGGAAGTACTGTTCTAAGCATCTTAAGATTAGGTCTCTGATCAGTCCTAGGCCTAAATGGATGGGTGGGTTCCTTCCTTTGCTTCATTCTGCGAGTCTCTTCTAGGTGGTTGACCAGAATTCAGAAGAAGCTGACATCATCAGGCAATATGTTAAGAACACACATGCTACTACTCACAATGCCTACGACTTGGAAATTATTGATGTAAGAAACCATCCCACTTCTCTCTTTGCTCAGCCCCTAGGTGGGACAGAACAGTATATTGTACCCAACAGCATTTTTAGGAAATGACCCATCTTTCAGTTGAACAGAAACTGGGCTTGTTTTAAAGCACCCTTCTTTTATTTTCTTTTTTCTCTAATTAAAAATTTGGGTACCCCATTCAAAACCAAGAGAGTTAATCAAAAAGCTAAAACAATGTTTTTTTTTTTAAGACTACTTTTTCTCTTTATTTTCTATCATTATTGTAGGGGATGGTTCTCTGGATAAGGAGGTGGGTGGGGAAGGGTTATATTTGGATATAAAATAATAATAATAAGTTTCAGAAAGAGATTGTATTCAGTGTTAATTTAATGGTTAATATCACAGGTCAACATCTAGCCCTGGCAATTCAAGGGGATAAGTAATTGGATTAACGAGTCTCTGAAGAAAAGTGAGAAGATTAGAAAGTAACAAAAGGGAAAATTACTACAGCTTCTTGCCCAGCAAGCAGAAAGGTTTCTCTTAGTGGCTCTACACAATTTGTGTTTTGTTTTAGATTTGAGAAAAAGGGGAGAGCCAAGAGAGCTCTTTGCTGTTGAAGTAGCCTGACTCCTAAAAATACAATTCATTCCTTGAGCAGTGAGTGACCAGCCAGGATTTCATCCTTTTCTCTCTTCGTTAAATACTGCTTTTAGATCTTCAAGATTGAGCGTGAAGGAGAAGGCCAACGCTACAAGCCCTTCAAGCAGCTTCATAACCGCCGGCTGCTGTGGCACGGGTCCAGGGCCACCAACTTTGCTGGGATACTTTCTCAGGGTCTTCGAATTGCCCCACCTGAAGCCCCTGTGGTATGTAGCCAATCAGGGGTAGGGGAGGTTGTACACAACTCCCATTTTTTCTCCTTAGGTGCCTTCAAGTGAATGGCCCAGTGAGAGAGGGAGGAGACCTTGTTTGAAAGAAAGCTCAAGTAGTTGGCTCAAAGTGGGAGGGGACAGATATGAATGTAGTGGCAAGAGCATCCCTTCAGTGCAAGAATCCATTTTGTAATTTAACATGTTTATCTAGCCTCTGCTTGAACATGTCCAGTGAAAAGGAGCTCACCTTTGAACAGGGTCATTCCATTTTAAACACGTCTTAATGATTTTTCTTATTTATATCGAACCAAAATTTGTCTTCCCCTGGGTCCTAGTGCTGCCTCTGGAATCATACAAAATAAATCCAGTCCCTTTTTCTGTGTGGCAGTCCTTTAAGTTTATTTAGTGCTCTTGTGATTTACAGAGTACTTTCCTCACTAGTCTATGAGATGGATAATACAAGTATGATTGTCCTCGTTTTATAGATAAGTCTCACATGGGGTTACGCAGCTAGTACATTTCTGAGGTAGGACCATAGATGTTGAGAGTTGGGGAGGATCTTAGAGGCTGTTTGGTCCTACCTCCCTCGTACAGTTGACAGAACTGGCCCAGCAAGTTTAACTTGACTGACTTGCCCCGGGTGACACATTGTTGGGACGTGGGAGAAACAGGAATCAAAGGGCTCTGGGCCCTAGATTCTTTCTTCAGTCTTGTCTGTTAGTGTCACACCCTGCATTCTTTCTACTATACCACTGTCTATGTAAGCGGTTATCAAACATTCGGGTCTCAGAATGACTTTATACTCTTAAAAGAACCTTTTTAAATGGCGGTTAGTTACAATAGGTATCTATCTAATAGTTATCTATTAATCAGTGCTGTATTATTATGAAAATAGTTTCCACCTCCCAGACCACACTTTGAGAACCACTGGTCTGGATGAAGCAAACTCATGATTCTCCCCTTCCTGTGCCCCTTTTAGTATCCCCTCTCTCCAAAGCTTCTCTTTCCCAAGCTTGAACATCCATAATTTCCCTTAACCATTCTGGAGTTTCCTAACATAGTACCATGCTGGTTGCCCTATGAACATACCCACTGAAGCTGTGACCTCTGACAGGACTAATTCTTGACCCACCCCTGTTCAGCTGAGTACAGAATGGTTAGTGAGACCTGCAGATCACTGTAGGGTCAGCAGTACAAATTTAGACTATACCCAGCACCTTTAAATCAAAATTGCAAGAAGCTTTCAGCTTATTTATGATTTGCTTTTGTTTTATCATTTGTGTTCCGTATGGTACCTTGTTGCAGACATAGTAATCTCTCAAATCTTTGTTCGGTTTCCAACCCTGTATGTAGACTGGCTACATGTTTGGTAAAGGAATCTATTTTGCTGACATGGTTTCTAAGAGTGCCAATTACTGCCACACATCTCAGGGAGACCCAATAGGATTAATCCTCCTGGGAGAAGTTGCCCTTGGAAACATGTAAGTAACTTTGATTTGTGGCCAGTTAAGGGTGGGGAGATGGTAGGAATCCCTGCAGAGGCTTGCTTCTGGCCTGGAAGGTGAACGCTCACCTATTTTAGAATGGAAGCTCCTTGAGGCCAGGGGCTTTTGTCTTTGCATCCTTGGTTGCACAGTGCTTGGCGTACTTAATCAGAACTTATTGGATTAAATTAAGGGGAGGTGGAATAAGCAGTTTTCCAGTTTCAAGTTCTGCAGCAGTTGCCTTGATTTGAATAGACTGGCCACATTGTCCTTATATTTTGTTAAGGTTACTGAGGCAGGGTAAGCTTAAGGCAGCTGTAAGCTCTGCAGTGGCTGAAAGCTGTCCTGCTGTCCCAAAGGTGCGCCATCGTTCCCGACGAGAGACTGGAAAATGCATTTTTCTGTGTGTTTTCTTGAATAGGTATGAACTGAAGCATGCATCCCACATCAGCAAGTTACCTAAGGGCAAGCACAGTGTCAAAGGTAACATTTCATGGGCCATTGCCTCTGACTGAGGCCCACCCACACAGTAGCCTTCTGTTTTGCCGGTGAGGCCAGATCCTATTTCTAGGTGTTCCGTAGCTCGGGGAGATTGATAAGTAGTTTAGGATTACTGAAATCACTGTGCCTGGGCTAAGAGCAGTCAGTCACCTTTGTGTGGTCTAGTGGAAGAATTGTGGACCGAGATTCAAATCCTGCTTCTGACTCTGGGCACCTTTCAACCTCTCTGAGTCAGTTTCTTCATCTGTAAAAATTGCCTGGCGTATGGGAGAGGAGAGGGGTTTGGCCCTTAAATTCAGGGACTTGAGTTCAAAATCTGCCTCCAGCCCATGCTGGTTTTTCGACACACCATAGGCAAATCAATCACTGAATACTCAAGCAAAGCCCTAGACCATATCTCACATTAGTGGAGGGAGTTTCCACGTGAGGAATTCCCCATAAATGAAATCCACAGACCCAGGATAAAAATAACAATAATTCTTCTGCCCGACCCCCCATAGGGTGATGGGAAAGGTACTTCTAAACCATTAAGTGCTGTAGAGAAGTGTTAGTTATGATCACCTCTGTGGCGCTAGAAAAATGCGAGCTATTCGTCCATACTAGCCTGTGAAAACTGCTATTTTGAAGTTGAGTTTTGATTTGGTAGAAAAATAATATGTCGTGTGTGATTCATTAAGAGTGTGTGCTGCACAACTGGTCTGTGACCAGGAGCCTGGGGGGTGCATGCTTTTTCTCACTTTGTGGGGGTGAATCTAAATGAAGGGCACTACCTGGGAATTCGGGGGAAAGTGGGCCAGTCTGGAGTGTTTCATATTAGGAGCTTAGCCAGTGCTAGTTTCTAAAGAGATATAAAAATTAATGACCTTGTACTTGACTGTGCTGGCTTCATTTCCAAGTCTAGAGCGAAAGGGAAAAGATGTGAAGTAGAATTAGCAGGTGAGAGAATAGACCAACCTTTAAATAATAACAGTAATAATAATTCACACTTACCCCTATCATATGCCTGTGTTTGGGGGGAAAAAATGGAAATATTCTTCCTGGGCCTACATATTTATACCATGGTTTAAACTACTGTTTCTCCTTTTTCAGGCTTGGGCAAAACTGCTCCCGATCCAACAGCCAGTGTGACTCTTGATGGTGTGGAAATTCCCTTGGGAACTGGGGTTCCTTCTGGTGTTAGTGACACCTGTCTACTATATAATGAGTATCCTTTCTTGGCCTTTGGGTTCAACTCCACCTTTTCAGAATGGCTGGGGCTTGTTCCCATGCCCCCCAGTTGTGTATTATGTGATTTTTCTGTCACTTTAGGAACTGTTCTAGGAACTGAGTAGTTCAAGTGTGTAGCCTGGGTAAATGAGAACTCAGAGTTGGCTGAAGGATCTTCGGGTGGGGACAGGGGTAGTGTCGTCCTGCCCTTCTCCCACCTTAATTTTTTCCTTTTGCATTTGTGTTGATGTCTTTTGTTTTTATATCACCTCCATTTTCAGATGTGACACTCTCCCCTTGCACGCACACAGCAATCCATCCCTTGTAACAACATCTAAAAAAGGAAAGAGAAGAACTATGTGGCAGAGAAGGTGTGCCATTCCATTCCTGTGGTTCTTCCCTTCTGAAGAGAAGGGAGGTCAGTGCATCTTCTCATCTCTTCTCCAGTGCCGAGCCTGGCTGTTACAGTCACACGGTGTTCACTTGTGGTGGGAGCATTATTCTTCCATCTCTCATTGTGGAGACAGGTTTTCCTGGTTCTGTTAAACTCTATTCTGGTTGATTTGTATACAAGTCTTCCCACCACATTTGCTCGTAATTGTAAGGCCAAAGATTTAGATGTGTACTTGCTACAAGTCCAACTCTCTCTCCATGTGTGTCATGTAAAATGCAAGAAGAAAACACATTGGGTGCACGTCAGATTTTACGTTGGGATAGGTGGTTAAGAATTCTGCTTTCAAGGTGTATGTCACACCAAGCAAGTAAAGGACAATGTATTGAAAGAAAGAGATCATTTATTAAGCACTTACACGTAAAGTAATTGGGCTAAGGGCTGAAGATAAACAAGCACTTAAGTGGTACAGTGGATGAAGCTGTACGTTGGAATCTGGAAGACTCGAGTTTGAATCCAGCCTCAGACACTTAGTTGTGTGGCATTGGGCGAGTCACTTAACCTGTTTGCCTCAATTTTCTCAGCTGAAAAATGGAGATAATAGCACCTACTCCCAGAGTGGCATGAGGATCAAATGCATATTTGTAAAGTGCTCAGCACAGTTGTTACTAGTATTATTATCAAAACTAAAAAGAGGAAACAGCCCTTGTTCACAAGAATCTCACATTCAAATGGAGACAACACATATAGAGGGTTCAGCTACAAGTCAAATGAAAGGTCCCGTGGTCCTTAGGAATAATGATAAAGCAGATTAATGCACCATCTTTAACTGCTACTTCTGATGGAAACCATATAACTAGATGGTGTTGAGCCATTTGACGTGGCAAGAATTTTCTTTCTAGGTCCTCAGTAGCTGTGGCTGCTGAGGCGGTGGCCAGGGCCCAAGTCAGCAGCAAAGCTGGGGGCCTGGAGGTTACTGCTATTCCCAGGTCTGTCTCCATCAGTATCAGAATTATTGGGGTAGTGGCTGTGGGTCGATTGGCCTGGTGCTTAACTGCCTCCTCTGGGGCTCCTGACTGCTTCTGGTAAACTGGCTTGCCTTCCTTGTGGGTTAATGACAGGCCCCATCTCTAGATCATGGTTCCCATACCAGGTTCGAAGCAGGGGTGGGGAGGAGAAAAGGTGGGTAATGCAAGGTGGTGTGCAGCTCTTCCTGGGACTCTTGGGCCTGCCTACCTTTTGCACTTTCTTGGGTTCATCTTGAGCTTTGAAAAGGTCTACAGCTATGGGAACCCCACATGTACTGTTCAGAAAGAAGGAGACAGTCTTCTTGGGAGTATACAAGGTAATGATGGGATCATATGTATTCAACCATTGAAAGCCTTCATTTCCTTAACACTCTCACTCTAGATACATTGTCTATGATATTGCTCAGGTAAATCTGAAGTATCTACTGAAATTGAAGTTCAACTTTAAGACCTCTCTGTGGTGAACAGATAGCACTTGCCTAGTGCTTAGACTGGACCCCTATAGTTCTGCTGTAGCATTGAGCTGCCTGGTAGGCTTAAATATCAGTGACCCTTTCAGAAATATCAAAAGAGCTGAGTTGCAGACAACTCTTAACTTCACTAAATCTTCTCCATAAGGATTTTATGTAAACAAATGGCCATATGTTGAAAAGATTTTTTTTCCCCAAGCCCAAGTCTCTGGGTTTTGTTTGTCTCTGAGGATTTGATTCCCCGCCCACTCAAGTTCCATGCACCCCTGGGGCATAGCAGATCTACTATAACTGACAAATGAGAAAAAGTTGGAAGAAAAATGCTTTTACATAAAATAAGCATGGGGGGAGGGCTTTTTAGAGAGGGAAATTACAATGTGATGTTTACATTATTAGATTTCAAAGGAAAATAAAGTGCTTCCGACTCTTTCTAAATGTTCCTCAGTTTTGATTTTGGAAAAAATGTTAAGCGCATTTATTTTAAGGTAAAAATAAAAGCTAATTTCATACTAATTAGTTACTCTTTTTTTCTTCTGTAGTCTTTAATTCCCCCCTTTTGATCTTTTTTTTTATGATTTGGTTTTGTGACAACTCTGTAAGTAGGTAGCTTCATTTACTTAGAGTTAAGGGACTTCTAAATTATAAATCCTTCAACATTTGGTTCTGGGAATACATCCTGTCGTGAATGAAAAGCAGTATTCACAATTCTTACCTTGACAGTTTGTGCCTAGAATTTAAAAATATGCACCTGAGGGCTAATGGTCATTGTCCATTAAAGTAGAAATGCCTCTTATGTCATGTGTGCCTGTTCAGTGCTAGCTCTGGGCATGGTTTTATTTTTAATGATGCAGCATATGTACCTGTTAGAGTAATGTTTATGAGTGAGGACCACAAAAATCCAGGGGCATGTTAATGACAACAAATGTAAGTTATAGGTAGCAAGCAGAACGCTGTCCGGTGGGCATTGTTCTCATCCAAGAGGCGTCATGACTTCGTAGAAGCCTCGTGGCGTAACGGATAGGACACCAGACTTGGAATCAAAAATCTGAGTTCAAATCCTGCCTGAGAGACAACCTCTAAGCTGCCTCAGTTTCTTCATCTGTGAAACGAAACAGATTTGATGGCCACTAAGGTATCAAAGTTCATGTTGTAAACAGAATTTTAAAAGCTGCATTTTTTTTTAAAGGTGGCCTAGGATGAAGAGAAAGTTTATTTCTTGTCATCAGCTGTTACCAACCAAGAAATGTTTTTTGGTGTTCTTGGTTATCGTGGACCTGGGATTTCATTAGTGTGGCTATTCCCTTCATCGGTTCTGATTGCAGTCCTTTCGCACACACATACCTTATTGTGTAATTCTCATCCTAGATTTTGTTGGAAATCATCCACAGAGGGGGCAGCTAGGCGGCGCAGTGTATAGAGCACCGGCCGGCCCTGGATTCAGGAGGACCTGAGTTCAAATCCAGCCTCAGACACATAACACTTACTAGCTGTGTGACCCTGGGCAAGTCACTTAACCCCATTGCCTAGCAAAAACAAAAACAAAAAAAAAGAAAGAAAATCATCCACAGAGGATTGATACAACATTTTGAAAAACTTAATTTTTTTAATGTCAAATGTAGCGCTCAGACTGCTGTATCTTAACTCTTTGTGACCTGCCCACCTCCTTTCCTAAGGATACACCTAATTAATTTATTTTGTGCCACCACTATATGTGTAGGTGTCACCTTTACTAGCCTTCTGTGCACTCCTCCCCTCATTAGTCTTTCCATTGATTTTCATTTTAATTCTTCCAAAATTATACCAGTACATGATTTGTATTGTTCACATGTACCAGCCTCACTGGGGAAATATAGGGGCTTTTGTATTAGCAAGTAATTTAGAGTCGTTGAGAGTTTCCAAAAATACCATCTAGCCTGAAATTGTTGCACTGGCCCCATCTCTGTCTGTCTACAGCATCTGTTTAAGATAACACGTAGTGATTGAATTAACTCAATGGGCTATCCACCCAACTACGTGTCACAGTTTGGGCAGCCTACTCCTTTTTCATCCACTTTGGTTTTTCAGGCATGGATGATTGAGCCCATCATTTACACATTGCTAAAGTTTTCACAGAAGAAGATTAATTGAAGACACAATGCATCAGAAATTTTTTTTTGGGATATCTTCCATAAAAGCCATTTTCTTCCTAGTTTGTTGTATGTGATTGGTAACTGCACAAAAGCATCTTAAGTTACATCTGTTGTTGTTGCATAACAACACACGGGTATGTTTTGGGACAGGCTTTCAAGGCCACATTGTATTCTAAGTCAGTTTTTTTGTAATCAGTAGATAGTAAGTTAGACTACAATCTCAGCAATAAGCTTAAGCACTTAACATATACTAGGCATATGCTAAACATTAAGGATACAAAGAAAGAATCTTGGTGAGCTTGCTTTGTAAGGGGAAAAACAACATAAAGAAAATCTACCTGCAAAATACGGGCGGCATAGACAGAAGGTAGTGGTGTTTATCCTTTGTTTTCAAAGAGGACTGATGACGTCATGGGTGATGTCTTGACTGTCTCATGAATTGGATTCAAGTGAGAGAGGTGCACAAAGTTGTCAGCTTCCCTGTCATCCAAGTCCAGTGGCAAGCTATGGCCTGGGATTCAGTGGATGACATTGGCATCTTTGCTTTCTGACCAAGCTCTAAGCTCTAGTGCCTGCTTCAGCTGCCTTCGTGGCCCTTGGAACAAATTGTTACCATCTGCCTATTCTGCCAAGAAAGAACTTCACGGACTTAGGGGTAAACAGTTCCCTAAACTCACCAATACAGTTGAGGCCTATCACTTACTTTCAGCCTGCTGAGATGGTTTTACTGGGGTGTGGCTGCTGCACATGGTACAGCTTGGGGCCACAAGGAAGAGTGCCAGGTGGACACCAAAGATGGATGAGCAGGCCTGAAAAAGGCTCAGCAAGCCCTTACACTAGAGGTGCTTAGTCTTCCGTGAACACCCATACACCCCAAAATAGAAGGTAATCTCAGAGGGAAGACATTAGCAACAGATGGGGCTAGAAAAGGTTTCCTTTAGAAGGTGGAGTATGAGCTGACTCTTGGAGGAAGGCAAGAGACAGAAATGAGGTGGGAAACCATTTTGGCTGTGAAAGTCAACCAGCAAAAAGGAATGGAGTGTCATGTGTGAGAAACAGCAAGAAAGCCAATGTTGCTACTTCACTGAGTATGTGAAGGAGCCCTATTGTCAAAGGCTTTGAAAGCCAAACAATTAGATTGGGGGGGTGGGGCAGGTAATGAGGTTAAGTGACTTGCTCAGGGTCACATAGCTAGTAAGTGTCAAGGCCGCATATGAACTCGGGTCCTCCCGACCCTAGGGCCAGTGCTTTATTTCACATACCACCTAGCTGCCCCCCAAAAACAATTTGATTTTAGAGGTAATAGGGAGCAACCGGAGATTGAGTGGGGAATAACATGGTTCAGACCTTTGCTTTAGGAAAATCACTGACAGCTGAGTGGAGGAGGGATTGGAATGCAGAAAGGCCTGGAAAAAAGTAGACCAACCAGAAGGCTTTTGCAGTAGTGCACAGGTTTGGGGTGATGAGAGCCTGTGTCAGGGTGTTGGTTGTTAGTAGAAAGAAGGGATCTTATGCTGCTAACTATTATTGTGAATATAAGACAAGAATGGGCAACAGACTGGATATGCGGATTGAGTAAAATAGAGGAGTTGAAGGTGGCAGTGCCCTGAACAATAAAGTTTGAGAGAGAGTAGTTTGGGGAGAAAGATGATGAATTATAGCAGAGTAAGAAATAACAGCCTAGCTTATCCACCAAACCTCTTCCATAAAGATGTAGGAAGTGTGCCAGACTGAATTCTGATGGGAAATCGAAGAAAAAAGTCATAGTAATTTTTGCTGCCCTGGAAAGGCTTAGATAAGTCAGCAGATAACAGAGATAAGGTCTGGCTAGGGGTGTGCTGTACAGAGCATTTAAGTGTCCAGGAACTGAGCCAAGACTAGGCATCAGGCAAGAAGAGGTTCCCCAAGGATCCTTGAACTAACGCAATGTGCCATCTGGCAGCTTCGGGGCAGAGAGTTGGTCCCAAAGGAGTGGTTGCTAGCAGGAGCCCTAGCTTGACTACTGAGCCAGGATCAAGTTCAGAGGCAAATGGTAACTGTGGCTCTGATCCCAGGACCAGAGTAAGAACTGGTTTTTTAACCTACGGTCCAGAGTAGAAAATTGGTGGAATAACCAGGGTAGAAGTCTCTGGTCACAACTGGCCTACAGTTCAGAATGACTGAACTACAATAACTTTAAGCCTACAAAAATTAGACTTAAAAAATGAGCAAACCTGCATAAAGGACCTTGGGTACACTTTGGGGGAAAAAAATGAGCAAACCAAAAAAAAAAAGGAGTCCCACTATACAGGGCTATTATGGTGACCCAGGAAAAGAAAATGATTTTTTAAAAAATCTACAAGCAAAACCTCTAAAGAAAAAGTTTGAACACAAGTCTGATTCCCAGAACAATTAAAACAGTTAAATGAAGAGCTAAATTATTTTTAAAATTAAATTAAAGCTATGAAAAAAAGAACCATTTGGAACAAGATGTACCAAAAAACTTAAATAACTCCCTAAAAATTAGAATCGACCAAATAGGAGCTAATGACTCCATAAGACATCAAGAAATATTAAAACAAAACTCAAAAGATTGCAGGAAAAAAATAGAAGAAAAATGTGAAGTTGCTCACAACAAGAACAACTAACCTAGGAAATAGATTGGGAGAGGTAATTTAAGTCGGACTACCTGAAAGCCAGGACCTAAAAAACACAAAGATAATTCTGTTTTGGCCATGTTGAGTTTAAGATGTCTGAGAGGAAGTTAGGAGAGAGACTATGCTGGCAATAATTTGCATAGGGATGATAAATCAAACCCCTGTGAGCTAATGATATCAACAAATGAGATAGTAAAGAGGAAGAGAAAAACCCAGGATAGTCCCCTCAGGAGCACCTGTGGTTGGTGGGCATGATGGATGAAGAACCAGAAAAAGAGGCAATATTTTAACAAAAATGTCTACAAAACATGAGAACAAAATATTTGAGATGAAAGAAGCTTACGTTTCAGATCTTCGTATTTCAATGGTATACTTTATGAGAAAGAAACAGGCAGGCTTGTGCAAATGATATTCTGTGGTGTATATGAGATTATTTACTGTTCATATTATTGACATTTGGTTTGATACAGAAAATGCTGCCTTAAAGTGTTTTTTTTTCTAGTGCAGAAGTCAGGATCACATAAGATTCCTTAAAGCCAGAGAAAACTTAGACCCTCTGATATTACAAAAAAAAGGAAGACATTTACCAAAGGTGTTTGCCACAAGGTATTTCCACTAGGGATCAAATGAAGGATTTCCTGACATGGTGCTGATTACCAAGTGGATACAGAATATGAATTGAAGTTGCTATGATGTTCCTATGCCTACAATAATCATTTGGATAGGCATCCAGTAGGATTGATCCATCAGCACATCTATCTTGGATACACCCCACAAGTGGACAGCGAACTGGGCCCAAAATCAGTTTGGAAGGAAGTACCTTGGATTGCCTTGTAATGACCTCAGACTTCTTTTTTCTGAAACAAAAGCTCATCATATTAACATATAATTCAAATACCACTTGTATGTCTTTAAAAATTATAATCTGAAAATTTAAAATTGAGCCAACCCAAGATGGTGGGCATGAGTAGACTGTAGCACATTTCCAACAAAGAATTATATAGGAGAGCATGAGGTCTCAGGGAGTTGTATGGCCAGAAAAGGATGTGGGCTAGTCATATAACAAGATGGAGGGATAATCAATGAGCTATCTGTATGCTCCATCAGTATCCGCATACTGTCAAAAGACTTGTAGAAACCTCTCACCCAGCACATTAGAATCTTCCCACAGAGATTTAAGAGTACACAGGATGAGAAAGTTTGGATAAGTTTCAACCTATGACTATTAGAGAAAATGTTGAGATTAACTAGTTGATCATTATTTTTCAGTGTATACCTTTTAAAAAGAAATTCACTTCAAAGACCTCATTTAAATGAGGTAGACCATATTTGTATCAATATGGTATCGTCATTCCCCAGGTGTGTGTATACCTTTCTTTTTTTAAACAGAAAGTTACTTGATGCATATTGATGGCCACATGGGCTTGGAAACTAGGTTTTGAGTCACTGGATCAGGCAGTAGGGGGAGACAAGGCATTGGTACCAAGAGAATGGAAGGCCAGGAAATGTGAGCAATTTAATAAAGCTGGTCGGGAAGAGATGGTGCAGTAAAGAACCTGATTATTATTTGAGATGAAAGAAGCTTAAATTAAGATCTTCATATGAAGGCAGAAGAGATATACTGCAAGCATGGTCTAGGGGATAAAAGGGCCTCAACTAAGCTAGAGAATGAGGATTACCAATAGCTCATTGAAAGGGACCCAGTCATGGGAGCTTAGGAAGGAACCTATATAGAGAGTTTGGGAGACTAGAACCCAAGTGAGCTCTTAGTTCAGAGTTCAGTGCTATGTAGAAGGTGTTGACTGCAGAGTCCTGGGGCCAGGTGCTGGAGAAGATACAGAGAAAATACCAGTCAGTGTTGAAACTAGTAGGGTACATGAGGTACATATGTGGAAGAGCACTGGGGTTTGGAATCCAAAGACGTGGGTTTGAATCCCAGCTCCAAATGTATTAATCATGTAATATTTGCTAAGTCACAAAGTCACCTGAGTCTCAGTCACATAACCAATCTGTGAAATGGGACTGAAGACTTGCCTGGACTATCTCACAGGGTTGTGAGGACCAAATGAGGTATAAGTATATTTAAAAAAAAATACTGACAACTTTCTGCTGATAGAATCATGCCCAAGTGGAATTTTTAGTTGAAAAAGTATGTATGTGGGAAATTGGAAGAGAGCTCTGAAACATTACTACTTGAGTAGCATTTCTACTTCTTAGCTTCCAGAAGTTTCTTCCTGGACCAAAATAATTATAACAACATTTATTGTAGTAACAAAGAATTAGACATTCCCCTTTGATTGGGGAATGGCTCAACTAACTGAATGAAACTAATTAACATGAATGTCACTGTACTGTACAGAGAAGCAAAAGACTATGATATGACACAAAGTGAAGTAAATGGAACCAAGAAAACAATATACCCAGTGACTACAGTGTGAATGGGAAGAACAACAAAACAATTAGAACAATACTGAGAAATTAGAATGACTAACTTTGGCCCTAAAGGAGAGAGATGAGAAGACATTGCCTTCTTTGAAGAGGTGAGAGACAACAGATAGGAGATTTTTTCAATGTGTTCATTTTGCTGAACCTTTTTCCCCCCTCCCTTTTTATTCTTTGTTATAAAGATTAGTTCTCTGGGAGGGAACAGGGAAAGGAATGCACTGGGAAATGCAAAAGCAAAAATAACAATAAAACTATTTTAAAATTAACTGGGGAATTATATACCTGTTCCCTTTAGGATTTTGCATTATTGCAATGACCAAAAAGATACACTAAATTCTTTTAGAAAATGACCTAAAAATGTAAGATAAAACTAACCTCAAGTTGGCCAAAATATAGGGGGTTTGTTTTTCTCTCTTTTTTTCTCAAGAGGGAGGAGACCAAAAAAATTATAATTGAAAATTTTTAATTAAAATAATAGCAAAACTTAGATTTCTTCCTGCCTTTCTTCTAATCATGAGTTTAGCAATAAATGGTAGTTACCAAAGATAGCATGGTGGAAAGCATGGAGTGAGAGGACCTGGGTTTAAGCATTTGTTACTGTGTGCTACAGCTACCCAAAAATAATACTCAGAGATTTTCTAGGTATAAAGTGAAAGATTTATTATGTTCTCACGAGAAGCGGGCATCTGCTTCGTCCGGCAGTCCGAGCAAAGTGAGGCAAGGCACAAAGGCCAGGACAAAGGTTATATAGCCCTAACACAGAGATACCCACCCACCACTGGCTTTGGATTCCCATTGGACAGGAATTGCAGCCTTACAATCTAAAACGCGAAAATCTACCCCAGAAACAAGGAATCTCATTATAATACTACCAATCCTAGCTATTTTATCCTATTTTTAGTAATTAGCCATTACCTAATGCTGATGTAACTAGGAACCTGAAAGTTAGGCCTATTGAGGCTAGTGTAACCAACCTTGAGTTTGTAACAGTCTAAGAATTGCCACATTCAGTCCATCTGAGAGATCTCACATTGTTTACATTGTTTCACTCAGTTAGGAAAAACCAGAGTCTTGACAAAAGTTTGCAAAAGGAGAGATGTCTCCATTGACTTCCTGGAGAAAGTGCACCCCCATGCTGCCTCAGCTGCCCCGAGAGTTCCAGTGCTCTTTGTTCAAGGCAAGACTACATAGACCCAATGTAGCAGCCCACCCTAACCCCTTCCCATGGGCTCATTGACTGAGCCTCAGGTATACAATCTATTCATGTAAAAACTACCCAGCAACAGAGACAAAGAGGTATAGAAATTATGTTAGTACGTTCCCCTTTTCAGGGCCTCACAGTTTCAGCAGTCTTTTACCCAAGGTCATACAACCAGCTAGAGGATGAGATAGACAGGATGCTCCCATGTCTCAGGAATTTCTGCTAACACTATCCAAGAGTAGAGAGGGCTAGGGGAGGGGGTCTTGCATTCTGAGGGGTCTTCACTTAGTGTTGGTACACATGTACCACTCAGAAGCAACAATACCAGAACCATTAACAAGAACTAATGACCCTTTGAGGAGGCTTCACTTCTGAGACATCATCTCTCACAGTTCCCCTTTCTTTTCTTACAATTTGAAGACTTCTCACATCCATTAAACCTTAATATCCATCAGGGTGGTCTTGGACTGGCACCCAACTCTGACTCTTCAGAACCATCAGCTTCATTTCTCCTTTCCCTTCTATCTTAACCAGGTGGGATATGGAGTCCTGCATACAGGGGAGACACACTGAGAGTAGGATAATAATTCCCCTCAAATTTTACTAACAGTTTTAGGAATACAATACAATTTAGGAACAGTAATAACTTTTGTAATACTAACAATAAACTTAAGATAACATCAATTGCATTTCCATACTATCACATATAGAAATTATCATTCTTATGGTAACTTTAATACTTGGCAATTTTTTATAACAATCATTATTATTATTAATTTTTTTAAAACTCTAAACACATTGCCCCCAGGAGGGACACAAAGATAGCAATTCAAACACCTAGCCTTAGTATTCTATTAAATCTGAATTCAAATTCTTCTCAGCTCTTCTTCTTCTTTCTCTAACCATCACCCCTTTAAGTAAATATGGGAAGGATTGATCTATGAATTGATCCTTTATAAATGCAGATACAGAGACCCAAAAGAAAACAATAATGCAATTGTCCCCTTAAAATTCAAAAAGTCTTTTCCTATAAAGCTGTCTGGCAGGGGATATCGTCAATGAAGTCCTCTGGTCCTTAGTGTTTGTTCCAGCCATCTCTAGCACAGCATCTCAGCATCTGGTCTTCTTGTAGGAACCAGTTTTCTGTCCATTCTCCTGCAAAAGTGACCTTAGCACAATTTTAATTTACCATTTCTAATCCTTATAACCCTGATCATTTTACAAACTCAAAATTGGAACCATGGTCAATTGTCATGTTTAAGAAATTCACCTCAGGACCCACATGTACAAAAATATTCATAGCAGCTCTTTTTGTGATGGCAAAGAATTGGAAATTGAGAGGATGCCCATCAATTGGGGAATGGCTGAGCAAGTTGTGGTATATGAATGCAATGGAATACTATTGTGCTATAAGAAATGATGAACAGACTGACTTCAGAAAAACCTGGAAAGACTTATATGGTCTGATGCTGAGTGAAGTGAGCAGAACCAAGAGGACTTTGTACACAATAACAGCCACATTATACAATGACTAAGAATGTTAAACTGAATCCTTCTCAGCATTACGAGGATCTAAGACATCTCCAGAGGCCTCAGGATGGAAAATGCTGTCCACATCCAAAGAAAGAACTATGGAAGTCAAATTGCTATCACTTATTTTTACCTTCTGTTGAGTTTGTTTCATCTTTCTGGTGGTTCCTCCTATTGGTTTTAATTTTTACTTACAACTTCACTAATGTGAAAATATGTTTAATAGGAATGTAAATGTAAAACCTATGTCAGATTGTGTGACATCTTGGGGGGGGGAGGAAAAGGGAGAAAAATTTTCAACTCAAAAGCATATGAAAAAAAAAGAAAAAAGGAAAAAAAAGAAAGAAAAAGGAATTCACCTCAGAACCCAATGTCTTATACTTTACATTAATCCATTATTAATTTCCTCACCAGGAGGATGAGATTTCACTAAGGGGTTAATAACAGGCTCTAGTACATGCATAAATATATTAAATAATCAATTTTAACATAGTATATGTACAAAATGTTAAACTTTTAATCATGCCATGTTTCTTTGATGGCATTTACAAAATAAACCTAATTGTCTCCATGCCATTAAAGGACCCTAACTCATATAGGAACACAGAACACTAATCCCCGTTCTATAGTAATCTAAGATGCTCCATAATCAATTATTTTAGCAACTTTGTTACTGTACTTACAAAATCTTCTGATTATAGAAACTTGCCACTAAGAGATTAGAATAAGGGAACAATATCTCCCCCAACTTCCTGCCAACTCCAGGCAGAGTGTTATGTCAAACTGCAAACTGCATTGAGCCAGACTTAAAGCTGGCCAGGTTTCAGTTAAAGAATCAAGTCAAGAGGGTCCCACCTCAGCACATGCAGAACAGTTGCCCTCTCAACCTTCCCATGAAATCATACCTGCAGTTCATACTTGCCCCTCACAGGGCTACTGGCATCATGGATCATTGGCTCAGACAACCTTCCTTGATATTTATACCTGGACTCAGACTCAGAAACAGTCAGTTATTAGAACCAGCAGGTTTCAACAATCAGTTTAAGGTGGAACTATAATCTCATCTTGCCTAAGGAACATCTCCAAAGTGAGCCCTAAATAACTTGCATGCATTTCCACTCTTGTTCATAAAATCTTACTAAATTGGTGCAAAAGTCCTTAAATAACACAAATTGTAGAGTATTATCAAGAAACTAAATTCCTAGTTATCACAGAATCCCTATATATCACAAAGTTCCTTGGTCAAATGGTGTTATAATAGAATCTCACATTGGTAACAGTAAGAGACTGATTACACGAAAAATACTACTGCTCTTAGAATTGTTTTAAACAAACGGAACATCTTAAGGTGAGTCTTAAGCAGTTTGCACACATTTCTGCACAGGTTCTAGTTCTAGATAAAAATATCATTAGATTTCCCAGTAAGATAACACAAAAGAGCTCATATCTTATACTGACCGCTTGCTCTAATCATAGAAACTTACTGCAGAAGGAAAAAGAGCAGGGACATGTGACGTATCGAATATAACAAGATAAAATATCCTTAACTTTGTTTAAATTCAGATAGAGTCTCAATTCTCCAGTCACGCAGTATCTTTTTCTCCTTATAGCCAGACTGAGGAATAGTCAGGTGGGAAACATTCTTTTCCAAAGGAACACAATGGGGAAACTGAGCCAGGAGGATCCCATCTCAGTTTGAGGCTAAGATTGTCCCCTCGGCTTTTTCCCAAATGAGTCACATTTACCTCCACCTGTTACCAGTACAGAATCACATTCACTGGCATCTCTCTCAGATACTGATTTTAACGCAGACAACTATATCCAAATTCAAACTCAAAACAAAATTAGTTATAGTCCCAAGAGCCTTTTACCTCAAACAGCAAGTCTCACTAATCACAGCTTAAAGCCAGATACAGTTAATTTTGCTCTCATAGATTTGCAATAAGAAATCAAGATTTACCAGGACTCACATACATAAGCGATTTCGCTTAACATCTTTCCTTCCCAAATTTAAACTTGTCCTGGTGTAAAAGCCAATCATTAGAAATAATTTCTATACACTTGCAAATTCTCAGAAAGCTAAGTTCATTGTCTAGGAACTGCATAATCCTAACAAGTTCTTTTCTCATGGCTTCCAGGGACCTTGGCAAGTTTACAAAATAATGAGAATTGCCACGGCCCTCAGAGAGGGCTGATACTGGTGCCCTTGAATGGGCAGAACCAAACCGATAAGGTTGTACACTGTCTCCTTCTTTCCATATACAGTAATTGAGTAACCCTTTTAGGCTTTAGCATGAAAACAGTAACCCCAAATAACTTAGTTAACAATCTCACAAATTTCATAAATGATAGCAAACAATTGCAACTAAAAATTCCCTTTAAAATAAAAACAAAATTTGGAAATTTTATACTTTTTAAAATTACAATATTTAAAAGGAAATGTTACAAAACAAGATCATATACAATGCCCCAACAGCCAAATTCATTCCTTTTTCTCTTTTCTGATTTCACAATTATTTTAACATTCAGATTATAAAAGAAATGGCCCTTCCAGCAACAGAACTAATACAGTTGCTTACTGGATTACATCACATAAGAAAATTCAGACATCTGTAAGCAGTATGTTAAAAAGTTAAAACAGACCCAATAAAAAATCTTTTTTTCTTTCTAGACCCCTTCACCAGGTCCAGCATCCTCCTGAGGCCACTCCCAATCAAGGTTCTTCAAGGCCTTGACTTCTCCAGGACCACTAATCCCTGCCTGAAGAGCTTGGCTCATACTACCCATCCCAAAATCCGGTTGTTAGCCTTAAGAAGGAACCTAACAACACTTTGATTATAAAAAAAATTACTTTTCTGCAACACAGATGATACAGTTGCTTACGAAATTATACAATAAAGGAAAATTTTAGAAATACAAACTAAAAAAAACTTTCTTGGGGCCACATAGTTAACAAATTTCTTAATGCCAAATGACAATATGTACTCTTAAAATTATCCAAATACACCTTTCTAAATTCAATACCCCTGACCCTTTATATATTTTGTCAATATTTCAGTTCCCCATTCATGTCCACATTTTCTTGCAAAAGTTTTACAAACAGTTTGGAATCACCGATGGTAACATCCTAGGTCAGCTTCAAATGTACTGGGCCAGTATTCTAACTATTTCTTTTTGCTTTCCCTCCAGGTAGACACCTCTGGAGCTTAATAATTAATTGACTACTACACAGCTTTCTTTTTCAATTTCTGAAGGGAGATATTGAATAGGGCTCTCCCTCCCTCTCTCTCTTGCCAAACGGCTTTTACAACTTTAGTACGCATTCTAAACAATTCACATGTGTCACACAATTTTTACTATTTTTTCCACTGTTTTTTTTAGTTTCCTTCAATTTACTTTAATAACATTCAAATTATGAAAAGCCACTTGACATAACAATACCAAAGTTTAACCATTTGCAGATTGTTACATTTTCCCAATGTATCTTAATACCAAACAATGTAATAAATTGTGAACATCACATTTCATTCAGCACAGCCTCTGGCTGCCCATAAATTACCTTTTGTTCCTGTTCTGGTACACAAAACCTTTTGTCTTTTATATAAGGCAGGGCATGGTTAAAGACTTATTTTAGCCTGCCTCCCTTTGATCTGAGCACCCTCCTTTCCTCCTTATCTCTCTCTCTTCCATCCACCGTAGGAAGAGAATATTTTCCAACAACTCTTCAAGAATTTCCAAAACTTTCAAAACCTTTATTCCACTGCGCAAATAAATTATACCTTCCTTAAGCTTCCTACACATACCCCTCTCTCCTACATGCTTAAATCTTCTTGCCTTCCTTTTACCTAATTAACCCTCTGATGGACTTTGATTAAAGTCCCTTTAAAACTGCACATACCTTATTTCTTTGTGATTCTGACCTGACACTTTGAGGATCCTCTTCAACTTGCTTTTTACCAATCATATAATCTAAATGATAAAGTATATATATATATATATATATATATATATTATATATATATATATATATATATATTTCCCCATTCTCTCCCCCCCCCCGCTCCCGGGAATGTGGCTGGTATCAGGGAGTGGGGGAAGGGAGAAAGAAGCAGCATTTCAGAATCCAGTTGCAGCCCTTGGCTGCCTGGCAGTAAAGGATCAACAACTCAGAGACATTAATCACAGACCATCATTGACACAGACACAGACAAACATAGAACAAAATGACAGGGAGAATCCAAAAGCGAGAAACTTGTCAGAAATCCTCTACCAATCATATAGCCTAAACTAATATATATATTTATTTTTTGGGGGGGGAACTGCCGGCCCCTGAGGGGGTATTGCATGGGGGGGGAAGAAGACGACAATGGATCCCACCCCTTCTGAGACACTACCTCCCCCTCCTTATTATCCTCTTTCTTAGATTATTTTCACTCAAAAACATCCTGCTCCCTGGAAGCCATAAACCAGCCTATATCACTTCCTCCGGGTCCACAGGATCCTTTTCATTCACAAATAAATTTAATTTGTGGCACACCCAGTTTCCACCTAGCCATGATAGGGCCAAATCGTGCCACTCCCAATATCCTTATTACCCGAAACAAAACAACAGTATCTAATCATTTTTTTATCTTTCCCTTTATAGTTTGGCAACTCATTCCAATTACTTAATTTATTTCCCAAGGGACTATTTACCGGTATTCTTTTAATTTCAATCTCTGTGGAGGGATGCTTGGACTGAGCCTTGCCCATTTCAATATTGATGGAACCCCCTGGTTCCACACGCCCAACCACAGGTGAGTCGCCTCCACCTCTCAGTCACCTAAGAGCCTTTCTCCAGGGCACCCTTCCAGGTCGGTAAACGCTTGACTCAAGGGTCCCCTAGGTGCTTACCTTGGGTCATGTGCACACAAGTTACCTGACTGCTCTGTCCACACCGACTGGTCAGGATTTGCCTCAGAGTCCTTTCCTTTACTTTCATTATACACCTAGTCTCTCAGCTTCAGGTCACTTCACCTGGTGGAAGAGGAAGAAATCCCAAGCAGCATGGGCTGCCTAAAATCAAGGCAGGGCGCGCCATCCCAAGAGGCCCAGGACTCTGTTCTTCCACCTGGTCACGTTTTCCAGGCCAATGCACCAAATACTGTGTACTACAGCTACCCAAAAATAATACTCAGAGATTTTCTAGGTATAAAGTGAAAGATTTATTATGTTCTCACGAGAAGCGGGCATCTGCTTCGTCCGGCAGTCCGAGCAAAGTGAGGCAAGGCACAAAGGCCAGGACAAAGGTTATATAGCCCTAACACAGAGATACCCACCCACCACTGGCTTTGGATTCCCATTGGACAGGAATTGCAGCCTTACAATCTAAAACGCGAAAATCTACCCCAGAAACAAGGAATCTCATTATAATACTACCAATCCTAGCTATTTTATCCTATTTTTAGTAATTAGCCATTACCTAATGCTGATGTAACTAGGAACCTGAAAGTTAGGCCTATTGAGGCTAGTGTAACCAACCTTGAGTTTGTAACAGTCTAAGAATTGCCACATTCAGTCCATC
This sequence comes from Phascolarctos cinereus, assembly GCF_003287225.1. NCBI lineage: Eukaryota > Metazoa > Chordata > Mammalia > Diprotodontia > Phascolarctidae > Phascolarctos > Phascolarctos cinereus. The sequence continues at coordinate 352,743,442 of NW_027555958.1, forward strand.
TGAGAGATCTCACATTGTTTACATTGTTTCACTCAGTTAAAAAAACCAGAGTCTTGACAAAAGTTTGCAAAAGGAGAGATGTCTCCATTGACTTCCTGGAGAAAGTGCACCCCCATGCTGCCTCAGCTGCCCCGAGAGTTCCAGTGCTCTTTGTTCAAGGCAAGACTACATAGACCCCAATGTAGCAGCCCACCCTAACCCCTTCCCATGGGCTCATTGACTGAGCCTCAGGTATACAATGTATTCATGTAAAAACTACCCCAGCAACAGAGACAACAGAGGTATAGAAATTATGTTAGTACGTTCCCCTTTTCAGGGCCTCACAGTTTCAGCAGTCTTTTACCCAAGGTCATACAACCAGCTAGAGGACGAGATAGACAGGATGCTCCCATGTCTCAGGAATTTCTGCTAACACTATCCAAGAGTAGACAAGGGAGAAGGCTAGGGGAGGGGGTCTTGCATTCTGAGGGGTCTTCACTTAGTGTTGGTACACATGTACCACTCAGAAGCAACAATACCAGAACCACTAACAAGAACTAATGACCCTTTGAGGAGGCTTCACTTCTGAGAGATCATCTCTCACATTACTTATTACTTGTGGAGTCTCGTTTATTCTAAAATGAGAGAATGAGGGGATTGGACTAGATAACCTTTAACTCCCCTTCTGGTTCTCTGATCCTATGATGTCCATCTGGTGGGGCTCTGGAGTCAGAACTTGAATAACGAAAGACCATTATATCACACTAACCAGATCTTAGAGTTCATTGGCCTGGAGAGTAAGATTGAGGCAGGGAAGAGGGTTGAAATGCCTGAAACCTAAAAGCCAGATTTCTTGTTGTTTTGTAGTGTCCTGATTTTTCATGTCTCCAGTTGGGGTTTTCATGGCAAAGATACTGAAATGGTTTGCCATTTTCTTCTCCAGCTCATTTTACAGATGAGGAAACTGAGTCAAACAAAGGTTAAGTGACTTACCCAGGGTCACACAGCTAGTAAGTGTCTGAGGCTGGATTTCAATTCAGATCTTCCTGACTCCAAACCTGGCACTCTATCCACTGTACCACCTGCATACCTGCTTAGTACAATACCTGAAACAGAAAACACTTAATAAATGCTTTGTTTGCTTGGCCTGGCTTATGAATGTATATTGTATTGTCCACCTCACTAAGATGAGAGATCTTTGAAAAGAATAAAAAGATATAGATAGATAGATAAGTAGATAGATAGAGATAGAGATACACACACACATACACACACATTGAAAAATAATTATCAACTAGTTAATTTGGACATTTAATGGTACAGGTTCAAATTCATCCATACTTTCTCATCCTATGTACTCTTGTCCATGTCTTACCACAAAACCTCTGTGAGAAGAGTCTAATGTGCTGGGGGAGGGGTTTTTACAAGTCTTTTGACATGTGGGTGTTGATGGAGCATATGAATAGCCCATTGATTACCCTTCCCTATTGAGATATATATATATATATATATATATATATATGTATATATATGTATATATATATATATATATATATAGAGAGAGAGAGAGAGAGAGAGAGAGAGAATTGTTTTGTATGTATATGCAATACAGTATCTCATATTGTATGTTATCCTGTACCCCCAGGCTTAGCACAGCACCTACCACATATTAAGGGCTTAATAAATTGTTTTGTATTGTATCGTTTTGTATTATACTATTTCCCCGGGCTTGGCACAGTGCCTAGCACATAGTAAATGTTTAACAAATACTTTTTGACTTGGGGGTTTTTTTCATTGTTTTTGTTTTTTGGATCTGACCTGTGATTTCATTGATAGAGTTTTTAGCAAAGATCTCTCTACCAATACAGATCAACACCACAACCCAGTTTCCTGGGGTCATACAACCATTATGTGTCAAAAGTGGCACCTGAACCCTGGGTTTCCCAACAGCTCTGTCTGTACTCACTGTGCCAAGCCACCTCTTGTGCGATAATAATAGCAGATGTTTATATACTCTTTTCTTACATTATTCATTCAACAAGTGTCTACTGTGCACCAAGTGTTTTGCTAGGCCCTGGGGATGCAAAGCCAAACCTTGAACCAGTTCTTGCTTTCAAGGAGCTTATTCTGTCTGAGAAAAACAACACTAACACAGATGGACAAACGCAAAGTATATAAAAGTAATTTCTCAGGCGATAGGGCAATGGGAAGAATCAGGGTAGGCCTTTGAAGGAAACTAATTCTGTGAGGTGAGGGAAAAGAGCCTTCTACATCTGTACAAAGGCACAAATAGGAGACAGAATGTCCTGTATTGGTAAAGGCAAATATGCCAGTTTATGTGATCCCACGCAAACTTCATGACAGTCCTATGAGGTAAGATAATACTCCAGTGTCATGGATGCAGAGCCATCAAGTATAATGGATAGAGAGCTAGCCTTGAAGCCAGGAAGACCTGGGTTCAAGTGCCACCTCTTGCAAGTCATTTAACTTCAGTGCTCTAGGTAAGACTTTTAAGTTCTTCACCAACATCAATAGAAGGGTTTCCTCTACTGGGTTCCTCTTCTCAATGAAATCACAGATCCTGTCCCTAGCTTTATCTTACAGATAAGGAAACCAAAGCTCAGAGAGGTTAAGTAATTTGGAAGGGGAGATCAAATAGCTCTTAACTGTTGGATATGAGACTTGAATTCCTATCTCCTGGGTCTCCAAGTCAAACTGATACCTCTGGTTGTTTACCCACTTCATAGAAATGGGTATAGAATACTATGAGGGGCTAGGCTGTAATTCTAGGGCAGAAATCTAAAGAGAGGAATACCACTTACTTTCTTAGGGTGGGAAAGAGGGGTATAGAAGACCAACAATAACCCTGGGGACCCTTCTTTTTGAGAATCTGCCTTTAAGAATTCATCTTATTTCTTGACCATACTTGTATGCAATCAGTTTTGGTTTTTCTTGTTATCTGTGTGGTTTGTGGGGACAGGGGAAGGGGAAGAGAAAGAATTTGAAATTGAAAATGAAATTTTTTTCAAAGGAATAGTTTTTTTTTTAATCTCCCCTTAAGGTCACTCTTCAAGGCCAGCGCCAATGCTAGAGTTCAGCTCAAACATCTTGTTTCTCACCTAGCTGGACTACTTTGGGATTTCTCTGATTTACTTCTTCACCATGGCCACGCCCTAGGACATTCATTATCCTTGTCATTATTACAATAA